>NW_025321254.1:0-9376 GCF_019176455.1 Solea senegalensis
ATGTGCAATTTGTGTCTGTCTATAATAAACTTGTAAAGCTCTTTTCAAAGTAAAGTTACAAAGTGCTTTCAAGTATTTATTCCTGCATTGTTTACAGGGTTCCAACGTAATAACTCTTTTCAATATTCGGCTAATGTGTTGTTGTTGGAGGACATTTTTCAGCCCTTGTGTGTGCGTTTTCTTCTCGGCTGTGTGGTTGAACTGCACCATGTGATGTTCCATTCTCTTCATGTGATCAAAGTGTTTTCGTCCCTTTTTTCTCTGACAGATCACCAAAGTGAAATACGTAGATAAAATCCAGATCGGAAACTTTGAGATTGACGCCTGGTACTTCTCACCGTTCCCAGAAGATTATGGGAAGCAGCCCAAGCTGTGGATCTGCGAGTACTGCCTCAAGTACATGAAGTACGAGAACATGAAGTACGAGAAGACCTTCAGACATCACCTGGTCAGTCTCACTTTAAGATTTAGAGAAGTTTGCACCGCTCGAGTTTTTGTAAACCTGAGAACAATGACATGACATAATAAAATCAAATGATCTTTATATTGACAGAATTCTGTTTCCGTGCCATACATATGACGGGACTGTAAGTGGTGCTGGAACGTTACAAAATTAATCTCTTCATTTATAAATAAAAACATATAGAAATGACTCATTACAACTTGATATTGTTTGGAGGGCCACATGAAATCGATTGGAGACCCCTGATCTAACGGTATCTACTGACACATACACGTTCAGTGCAGCTCTCTGTGTGTGGAACATCACTGATCTTTTTTGTTTATTCTAAACAGTGATTTTATTGTTTCAGAATGTTCAGCGCGCCTCTGTATTCACATAAACCCTAAACCTGGACGACCTCTTTTTAATCTTGAAGAAAATGACCCCATGACCTTTGTCTCCTCAGTCTCATTGTCAGTGGAAGCAGCCGTCGGGAAAAGAAATCTACAGGAGGAGCAACATATCTGTGTACGAAGTGGACGGACGAGACCATAAGGTGAGGACACATTACTTCCACCCGCACTGTGTAAGAAACAAAGAGAAAATTGTCCTCTCTGAAAATGTATCGCCGCAATTCCCACGGCCAATTTTCTAAAGTGAAATATCCTGGAAGAGTAGATGAAGTATGGAAGGTTACAACTCGATGTAATAGTGTTAAAGAAACAAAATATTAATAATATTTACTCAAGTCAGTAAATCAGTAAACTATAAAACACTACATTTATTTATTTCACTATAAGCAATGAAGTAAATAAAGATAAAAGCCAAAGAAGATAAATCATAAGAGTTAAATGCAATGTAATCTGCAGCTGTATTTGTGTTGTTCTATCATGAGATTATTTCATAGATAATCCATGTCCATATTTAAAATTATCGATGTGTGTTTTACAGATTTACTGCCAGAATCTTTGTCTACTGGCAAAACTGTTCCTCGACCACAAGACGCTGTATTTCGATGTTGAGCCGTTTATTTTCTACATCCTCACCGAGGTGAACAAACAGGGAGCTCACATCGTCGGATACTTCTCCAAAGTAAGTGTGTGTGCGTGTGTGTGTGTGTGTGCGTGCGTGTGCGTGTGCGCACGCATCCATCTCCTACCACTTTATCCTCCACACGAGGGTCGCTGGGGGTTTCCGTGCCAATCTCAGCCGATTTAGGGCTGGTACATGTGTCGATCTGTGTTTATATAAACAGTCGATCTGTCCACGTCTTACTGGTTTGGTACTATTACCAAAGAAGGAAGACAAGTGCATCAGCCGACAGCAGACGTCTGACAGACTCTCTGAGACTCTGGAGACAGACTCTCTGAGACTCTGGAGACAGACTCTCTGAGTCTCTGGAGACAGACTCTCTGAGACTCTAGAGACAGACTCTCTGAGACTCTGGAGACAGACTCTCTGAGACTCTGGAGACAGACTCTCTGAGACTCTAGAGACAGAATGTCGGAGACTCTTCAAAAACTATCAGAAAGCAGAGAAATAGAGCTTTGCACTTATACTCATTGTCTTCACAGTAGAATCTCAGGACTTCTGCAGAATGAGCATCACAGACGAGATTCACCGGCGCACCACACTTTTCTCACGTTTGTCACGTCAGCTTCTCAGTACTGTGATTCCTGAACGCTTCCTGAATAACTGCAAGATATGAAAAAAGTAAATTTATCTTGGAGAAAAAGGGGCAGAAGAACTCAGTCTATTTTGCACATGTAAACGTAGCTGCTGTTGTTGTTGTTGTTCAAAATGTGTTGTGGTGTTTTTCTTTGTTTTTTTCCCCAGGAAAAAGAGTCTCCAGACGGAAACAATGTGGCGTGTATTCTCACACTGCCGCCGTACCAGCGCAGAGGTTATGGAAAGTTTCTCATAGCTTTCAGTAAGTGATGCAACACACTGTGTGTGTGTGTGTGTGTTTGTTTTTTGTATGAGGTCTGAGTCGGTGCCGGCTGTGCTGCCATTAAAACCCCTCACTCTCTCACACCAAAGCCCATAGAGAAAATCAGTGATTTTAACATCACACACACAGGAGTTGTTGATCCACTGCTGCCTCCATCACGAAATTCAAACGCCTTATTTTGTCACTTCAGTGTTTGAAATCCTTCATTCAGTTTGACTTCAGTGACACAAAGTGACCACACGAGGCAGCAGAGGACCAGCTGCTATTCGTCTTTTGTTAAGTAGCTGAAATCAGTTGTGTTTTTTTTAAAAGCTTTGCCTTGCATTTATTTCATGATCTCTTTGTGCTTTGAAAACACAACACTTCAGGAATGATGTGAGGGATGTAAACTGATACTGAATTGTGTGTGTGTGTGTGTGTGTGTGTGTGTGTGTGTGTGTGTGTAGGTTACGAGCTGTCAAAGCTTGAGAGTACCGTGGGTTCTCCAGAGAAGCCTCTGTCTGATCTGGGGAAGCTGAGCTACAGAAGCTACTGGTCCTGGGTCCTGTTAGAGATCCTGAGGGACTTCAGAGGAACGCTGTCCATCAAAGACCTCAGGTAGAACACACCGTAGCAACCAGTCGTGACGTCACCTGTCAGAGTCTGTATTTCCTGGTTTAATATTTAGCTGTTTGTTTCCAGTCAGATGACCAGCATCACGCAGAGTGACATCATCAGCACGCTGCAGTCGCTCAACATGGTGAAGTACTGGAAAGGTCAACACGTCATCTGTGTCACGCCCAAACTGGTGGAGGAACATCTGAAGAGCGCGCAGTACAAGAAACCGCCAATCACAGGTGAGTCCACGCCGACATGGAATCTTCTGGGGGTACCCAGCAAGGTACCCAGCAAGGTACCCAGCAAGGTACCCAGCAAGGTACCCAGCAAGGTACCCAGCAAGGTACCCAACCCCCATTGCTCCCCGGGCGCTGCTCAGTGTGGCAGCCCACTTCCTCCTAATTCTAGGATGGGTCAAATGCAGAGAAATAATTTCCCTAAGGGGATTAATAAAGTATAAAGTAAAGTATATATATATATAATCTTTTTTTTTAAATTACACATGTAATCACCAACATCTCTTCTTTTCTTCCTTCTCCTCCACTTTTCTCTCTTTCTCCTCCGCCTTCCTCATTGTTCCTCCTTCTCCATCTTGTCTCTCCACAGTGGACACCATGTGTTTGAAGTGGGCGCCTCCTAAAAATAAACAAGCCAAGTTGTCCAAGAAGTGAGAGACGGATACAGAGCACTGTACGTGTGTGAGTGTGTCAGCCGTTTCCTCCTGTTGTAAACCTGCTGTAAATATTGTTGTTGTTTTTTTAGAAACATCTGTCCATATTTTCTGGAAATAAATATTTAAAAAAAAAAACACAACCACGTATGCTGATGACTTGTTTTTTTAACCGTAAGGATAGAGCGGTTTTATTTTTTACTGATTAGAAGCTTCATAAAAAAAACCTAATAATATCAATATTGAATATTGATATTGAGCGTTTTCCCTGAGTCCTGAGCTAATTAGCTCTGTCCTTCCAGCTGCTGCTGATTGATTTTGTTATTGATGATTCCATCACCGTGGGCAGTGCGAGCTCGTCACCGCTCATGAGCGTTTAATGAGGGGAAAGTTCCTGCATCGTTTCTTGCAAATGATTTAACTACACATTACAAACTTTTACAAACTGAACTTGTCGTACAAGGTGGTTTTCCTCCAAATTTAATTCAAAGTCACTTTTAATGAACATTTCTGCCATTTAATTTAATTTAACTTTGCATTACAATTTAGTCTTAATCTGATCTATGAACACGATAAATACTGTAATAAAAAAATAAAGACATTCACAATTACTGTGACTATAGTAGTAATAATGCATTTTATTTGTAAGCGCCTTTTTAATTAGGATATAATAAATATTACATATACGTGTTATAATTCCTGATCTCCTGATTAAATTTAGATTTATATCCCAGGTAAACTTATGTCTGGATAATTGCAACCAGTTCTAAATATCTAATGTAAAATAAACGACACACATTTGGGCAGATTCTGTTTTTATTCTCAAAAATGTTGCATTTCAAAAACCACCAGTGTCCAGTGTAAGGCGTTTACAACCGTTGTTTTTTCTTCTCTTTTGGACACTTTTCATCTTTTCATCAGGACTTCCTTAAAAAGGAGCTACGACAGCTAAGGCACAACACGAGCTCAGAGCGGAGACTGGGAGAAGGAAAAACCCTGGTTAAAAAAAATAAACAGCAGAAAAATATAAAAAAATACAAAACAATTTCTTAAAAGTTTATCCACCGTTTCCCCACTTTGTTTTTAAACGTGTCACATGACATTTACATCCACTCACATGTTAAACATGAAATGGATCTTAAAAAATAATAATTTCCCTTTCTTTTGAATGATGTGACGTAAAACCGCTAAAAAAAAAAAAATGTCCAAAAACCCTGGTGGTTCAGCAGTTTGTTGTTGCTCTGCTGCTGTATACACAAACGCTCCCTCCGGTCAGGTCTGGTAGTTGTGCTTGGTTTCAGACGAGGGAATCGTCTCTATTCACGAAGAACAAACGGAAAGCAGAGTAAAAATAACAACAACAAGTTACATACTGCAGCTTTAACACTGGTCGTAAATCAGATTGAGGTCAAAGGTCAGTAAGGACGGCCCACCGCAGAGCCACAGACCAGCATCAGAAAATAACATACAATAATAATAATTTTTATAATTACTTTCTGTATAAACATCTGAATAAATTACTCTGATAGATGTTTGTTTTTAACAAGGAAAACAACAGGAGACCCCACACACACACACACACACACACACACACACACACACACACACACACACACACACTTTCTATGGTCCGTAAGATTGTTTTGGTCCTCACAAATACACACACACTTGTTTGCACAGTATTCTTTGTGGGGACATTCACAGACGTAACATGTTTCCTTTAGACCTTTTTTTTAATGTAGACCCAACTCGGGCCTGACTTCCTGTTCATGTGCGGCACTTCCTGTATTGTTTCCATCATGTCATCTGTGAACAGAGCGAGGAACGTGGCCACTTAACTTAACCTTAATCACACCTAGGTGCCTAATCCTAACCCTAAACCAGATCTTAACCCTGAAAAAGCCAAAATGTCCCCACAAAGACACACACACACACACACACACACACACTCACTCACTCACATGTTTGTAGTCCCGCCCACCAGTGACACCAGCACCGAAAGACGACAGCGTCTCCGCCTCCTTTTCTTTCACCGGCACTCGCCATCGATAAATAAATAAATACGACTCATTTGTCCTCTCCTCCGTCCCCTCAGTCTTTTTTTTTTCTCCGTCCGCTACCTGATGCGTCCGTCCTCTCTGGGCGTGGTCACTGCAGATTTGGGGTCAGGGCTCTTGGAACTCCAGGCGGTGAGGCCGCACCGCTGCATGATGGGACAGGCGCTGGGGCCCGTGGAGCAGACGTCCGACGCCGACCAGTGACCTTCCAGTAAACGGTCAAGCCATTGACGCAGTGGCGCCCCCGTCAGGCCGGCGTTGGCCTCGGCCTCCTCCACAGCGCTGAGGCTGACAGGCAGACGCAGAACGGGGTTGAGGCCGTGGAAACTCTGCTCCATGTAGGAGTTTCTGGACGGGCCGGCGTGAAGCCGCCGAGCGTCGTCTGCCTCACAAACACCAGGAGGAAGAGGAAGAAACAAAAACATACAGTTTACTTTATTCATCTACAACGTTTTCCAGTACTGTTACTGATTATTATATCAGACGCAAGAAAAAAAGGAAAATTGGTAAATACAAGCACACAAACACACACACACACACACACACACACACAGACAGACAGACACACAAACCAACTTAGGGAGTTGGTTTGTTAGGAGTCAAACAAATCAAACAGTAACTGTGGAGAACCTAATTTAGACAGAGGTGACCCTGTGTGTGTGTGTGTGTGTGTGTGACTGGATACCTACACTATAAATATGGTTGCATGGTGTCAACAGCTGTGACACAGACGTGCTATTGATGTGAACTACAGGGAACTATAGTGAACCACTGAAATACAGGGAACTATAGTGAACCACAGGAAACTACAGGGAATAAAAGGGAGCTACAGTGAACCACAGGGAACTACAGTGAACCACAGGGAACTACAGGGACCCACAGTGAACTACAGGGAATCACAGGGATCTACAGTGAACCACAGGGAACTACAGTGAACCACAGGGAACTACAGTGACCCACAGGAAACTACAGGGAATCACAGGGAACGACAGTGAACCACAGGGAACTACAGTGAACCACATGGAACCACAGGGAACTACAGGGAACCACAGGAAACTACAGGGAATCACAGGGAGCTACAGTGAACTACAGTGGACTACAGTGGACCCAAGAGAGTTCCCAGGTATGAAGACTGGTTTTGCTGTGTGCGTATTTGTATTTGTTGCCTCTTTTGGACCTTTTCTATCAAACACACTGACCAAAACCTGGTTGAGGTATGAAACTTGGGACAATGCTCAGTATCCTTCATTTCATCTTCATTTCATCTTACCGTGTTGTATGGGCTGTTGTCGGTGAAACTCCAGTGGGGCCACAGTAAAACTGGTCTGGCCCAGCAGGCTCCAGTGGTGCAGCACCCTCAGTGTCCACAAGCCGGGCCTCAGCGGCAGGTTCAGCGGCGGTCTATAGTGGGTAACCTCGGCAGAAGCGTCTACCAGGATGTCGTACGTGGCAGCAATGACGTTGGTAGGGTCGATCCACACCACGGTGGCCGTCAGGTTGCTCTGGCTTCGGCTCCAGCGCTGCACGGCCACAGGCTCGTCCTCGGGTCCCAGAAGACGCCCCCAATTCCTGAAGAGACGCTCCTTAGGATCCCAATCTGTCCCCACCTGCAGAACAGGACAATAGTTTTTTGACATGTGGTTGTATGAGACTTCATTGTGTGTGTGCCCATCAGGTCGTCCTCGCTGGACATCCAGACTGAGACTATGACGTTTTTAAATTAGGATAAAATTCGCTTTATATCAGTATGTGTGTGTGTGAGAGAGAATGTGTGTGTGTGTGTGTGTGACCTGGATATGCTGCAGTCTGTTGGTTGGATGGGGGGGGCTGGCCAGGCTGAAGTGGTCTCTGGGTGTGACCCAGGTCTCCAGGGTCTCCAGCTGGGTGGAGGCTTGGTTCGTGGCCACATGACGCACAAGGTAGCCCTGAAAATGGTCTGACAGGAAGTAGAGGTGGACCGAGACTGGGTGGCTCATGGCCACATACCTGAAAAACACACGTGGATACATTTAAAGGATTTAAAGGAACACTGAAGACACAAAATAAGACGTTTAAAATCACCAGAGACATCGCGATGTAATACTATCACAATATTTAAGTTGCAATACAATATCAAACACACACAATGTCATACATGATATACTCTATAAGAGAGAAGACCATCTAATGAGATTATTTACCACGATCTGTTTTAACAAAATTTTTTTGGGGGTCAGTTTTTATGAGATTTTTGTCAACATACTAAACCACGACTTTTGTGACTTTTTTGACAACATGGAAAGTCAAAGTTTTGTATGCCAACCAAAATGTGACGAAAAAGTCATAGTACAGTATGTCGTCCAAAATGACAACAAAAAAGTAATAGTATAGTATGTCATTCAAAATGACACAAAAAAGTCATAGTATAGTATGTATAAATTCAGTGAATAAAGTCTAGTATCTAATCTAGTATGTTGTCCAAAATCGGTCAAAAAAGTCATAGTATGTCGTCCAAAATCACCTAAAAAACATGGTATGGTGTAATAGATCCAAAATCACCTAAAAGTCATAGTATAGTATGTTGTCAAAACAGTCAAAAAGGTGGTAATAATGATCCAAATTCAGTCTAAAAGTCATAGTATAGAAGATAATATTTCCAAGAATCAGTCAAAAAAGTCGCAATATAGCATAATAGTCAAAATTGGTCAAAAAGTCAGCAATAAATCGAAATCAGTCAAAATCATAGTATAGTTTATTAGTCAAAATCGAGTCAAAAAGTCATAGTATAGATATAGATCCAAAAATCACCCTTAAAAAAAATCATAGTACAATAGATCTAAAATAGGTCAAAGTCATAGTATATTATATTAGATCCAAGTTAGTCAAGAGATAAGTAGTATAGTATATGCGTCCATATTGATCCAAAAGTCATAGTAAAGCATGTTGTCCAAAATTAGTCAAAAAAGTCATAGTACAATATGTTGTCCAAAATTGGTCAAAAAAGTCATAGTATAGTATGTCATCCATAATCGGTCAAAAAAGTCATAGTAAAGCATGTTGTCCAAAATTGGTCAAAAAAGTCATAGTATAGTATGTCTTCCAAAATCAGTCAAAAAAGTCATAGTATAGCATGTTGTCCAAAATTGGTCAAAAAAGTCATAGTATAGCATGTTGTCCAAAATCAGTCAAAAAAGTCATGGTATAGTACGTGGTCCAAAATCACTCAAAAAAGTCCTTAGTATAATGTAGATCCCAAAATGGGATCCAAGAATCATAGTATAGCATGTTGTCCAAGTGGGTCAAAAAGTCATAGTATGTTATGTCGTCATAATCGGTCAAAAAAGTCATAGTAAAGCATGTTGTCCAAAATTGGTCAAAAGGTATGAGTACAATATATTGTCCAAAATCAGTCAAAAAAGTCATAGTAGCATGTAGATCCGTCACCATTAAAAATCATGAGTACAATATATGCGTCCAAAATCGGTCAAGTCACGGTATAGCATGTTGTCCAAAATCGGTCAAAAAAGTCATAGTATAGAATGTCGTCCAAAATTGGACAAAAAAGTAATGTCGTCCAAAAGCAGTCAAAAAAATCATAGTATAGTTTGTCGTCCAAAAGTGGTCAAAAAGTCATCGTATAGGATGTCATCCAAAATCAAGACAAAAAAGTCATAGTATAG
>NW_025321255.1:0-52615 GCF_019176455.1 Solea senegalensis
TTCAACTCATTTCCATCTGGGAGTCTCTCACTGCAAACCGCAGGCCTTTACTGTCAGCCATCACTGACTGGGGAATGAAACTGGCTTCTTTTAGACATCACAACCTCACTTGTGTCAACCTCAAATTTGCCAGTGCCCCTTAAACATACATAATATGCTGTATATAAGGGTAAGTGTTTTGCACGTGTGTGTGTGTGTCTCGTGTAGACTTTCAGTTCACGGCGCTGACCATTTGTTCTACTTGACCTCACTACACTCCTCTCTGGCCCAATTATGCAAGCACACACATCCACTTTGCATATTTGTACTTCTTTTTCTCGTAACACTTTTGAGGTCAGTTGTAATCAACCACCCTTGGGTTGTACACCCAGAACACACACACTTGTGCATACTCCTCACCAGAGTTCCTTAAAAACACCCACCTTCCACATCCAAGGACTGCTATTAAAGCAATCAGGAGCTTTCTAAGCTAGGTCAAGAGCAATGTGCTCACATGGGGATTCTGATTTGAATTATGCAAAGGGGGAATAGAAAGAGAATGAAGAAAATGCAAAAGGGATGGACAGAGAAAGAAACATGGGAAAGAAAACAACCAAACCTTTTGTAGTCACACAGTCCTGAAAAAGGAGTGCAAGAGAAAAGCAATAAAGGTGGGCAAGTGACTTCAGACGTAACAAAGGGGACTGAAACAGTGCAGAACTTAAAAGATTAGTCTTAGGTCCAAAATCCTGACCTTGGGACCTGATGAAGCATTAGAAAACATGGTGAGGACTGAAATGGTGGGACCACACACAGTTTTGTGTGTGTGTGAATATGTGTCTGTGAGATCAGCTTTCTCAGTGTGCCATTCAGTCTCTAGTGGCTCAAGATACTGAGACAACAGGAGCAAACAAGAGAAGAGAATTATCTGGAAATAGGATTGGATTGTGTGTGTGTGTGTGTTTGAGAGAGAGAGAGAGACAGAAAGAGTTGGTAAATTAATAGAAGCAGTAAATATGGAAACAATAAAACTGATGGTAAGGAAGTGGCACGGGCAAAGTGTGCCTGTTGATCGTCTCAGGGCACCACCAGCTCTGGATTAGGACGACATGACTGAAAGTTGGTCTTCTATAGCAAGCTGTCACGACATGTGCATGTAATGCTCAAGCATGACTTGAATAAACCTGGTGTAAGAGAAACTTTTACAGCAGATACTTTTCAATATAAAATAATAGCACAAATGTTAATAAGGTTCCACACCAGTTTTAAGAGAGCCAGGGTCATGCTATTGTTCAAGTGGAGGGTAGGTCACACTTAATACTTCATCTTTTAACCAGTAGAGGCAGATGTTTTTTCTGAAAAAATGTGTTATTTTTAAAATATGTTTCCTATAATTTTCCATATTGAGAAATAATAACTCTGTGGTCATTATAGAATTGTTAAGACAACAAATCCAAGACATTTTCCATTTTCCCCATGTATATATGTGTTCTTTAGTTGATATAAATAAAAGGCTGAAGGCTGACTTTACAAGAACATGGACATTTTAATGATCTGTTAAAATGAGTTTATTTGATGTCATTTGGGAGAACTGTTCTTTTAAATCAGAGGCGGGGCTGGGTCTAAACCTGTAAGCACTAGAGCTTTTCAAATCAGCGAACCACCCACTACCTGTCAATGGTAAAGGAACACAAGTACCACCAAATGTAACACGTGTCAACAAAAACATGCATTTAAAGTACAATTGAATCTAATCTCAAAACTTGTTTCATAAACTGAAACCACTCAGCAATAGAAAACGCCTGAAAATATAAGCCCATAATTGCGGCGGCATTGTCTATGACATTGTATGTGTGTCCTATTGTATGAATGGCTGAGCTTCCTCTGGCCAAACCTATCCTGCAGTGAACATAATCATGGCCCTGTCGTCCCCAGGTTAAAAGCCTACTGCTGGGTTTTGTGGCACTAATGCAGTACCAAACTATAGGGGTCACATTAGCTGTGGCTACTTCAGCATGCATTACAGTAGAAAGAACGCCATTCCCCACTGAAAGCCACCAGCAGGCTATGATGTGGGCCTACCTGTGATGGCCTAAATGACTCACTTAATGACAGACGTGCTGCAGGGATGGAGTACTCAGACAAAGAAATACTGATTGGAAACTGATTTAGTGCGAGGGTCAGAATAATATGAGTCAGTGCATCATATCAGTTCTGTCACTTTTGTCACTTCAGAAATAGCAGGGTTCAAGACTTTGAGTCGGTATTATTCACAATCACATACTTTAACAGTCCGTGCGGTATGCACTTTTAAACTTCCACAACCTGCGTTTATGTATTACAACAAAGGAATTATGGCAGTTTCTACACACTTTAAAGAAAAGGTCCACAAAAAGTAGAACTCCTTGTGAATGCTGAACAGTTTGAATCATTGGCAAATTCCTATGCCCAACGTTTGTGATTCAATAAACAATGCATAAGATCATTTTATAGATAAATGTACTGTTGTCTTGATGGAATAACTGATTACATGTTATTTCAGCGCTACAGATGGCTATGCCTGCTATGGTTTCCCTCAGTGAAAAATAACATTTGAGGCTCATTAAATTGATTACAAGATCTCTGTTCATCTGTCTGTGAAATCATCTATTTATCCAGCAGACCAGTAAAAGGGAACACCACATCCTGGAAACAAGAGCTCAACTACTACTGCATTCCCCTGGGTCTTGGTAAGGTCAAGTGCACAGCAAATAGGTTCAGAGCTTCCATGGAGTCTGGGGCCATATGGCTTGTAAGTAGCATGATTAATGAGAAATATGGGCTGATATTAGGGTTAATTGACTGTGTTAGTCACCCCTTGGATATGGACTTTCTTGTCCTTAGCACCACTTATGTTGACAGCATAAGTTACCAAACAGACTCAAAGATACGGTGGGTGTAGTTGTAGTCCTGCTTTCAGGTCTCTCTTTCAAGGTTCAACTGCCATTAAGCTTGGCAATTCCAGAAAACATTAAGAAGTTTGTTGTTTCTAAGAAACTGGGCGTTAACATAAATTAAATCTCTCAGTGGATGTTTGTATCCTAGTGGAAGGGTGTGGGAAGAGAGGGTGAGTGTACCCCAGAAGCTGAGATGAGAAGAGGATAATTGAGCCATGTGGAGGAAGCCAGAGGGTGAGCGGTGATCTGTAAGACAATATCCTGCTACCTTCCCTGACCCCCCTGTCGGGCCACTCCGTTACCTGGACAAGATGGGAGGTATTGAGTGGCCCACTGTCCCGCTAGGTTGAGTTGCTGATCTGCAAGCCAGAGAGGAAAGCCAACCCCTTCTCCCATCTTCACTTCAGTGGGAGCGTTTGTTTTGATTTTTGTCCCCTCTTTCTCACAGACAAACCTGAGAGGCCCAGTTTATCTGGGATAGAGTGAGGGGAAATAGGGCGCCTTGCCACTTGAACACTAGAAGTTTAAGCCAGCAATGGTTCACTGCCTCTGTCTGCCAATGTCTTCCTTGACTGTAATGCAATTCTGACATATATAGAACAACAGAGGGCTTGTGATAGTCCATTAATGACAGATGAGTAAATAATACAGCACAATTTAATCACATCACTGTAGAAAGTTGGAACTGACCGCTGAATATTCTGCTTCTCTGATGTATTTTCACAGCCAAATGTGGATAATGGGTGGAATCAACATTCACCACTTCCACTGATTTCTAGAGGCCATCTCTAGGTTTCCTGGAAGGAGTCAACATTATACACTGGTGCCCACCCACATCTTTCGGCCGAGAAACACAGAGAGTGCCGACAGAACAGGAGGAACAATTTGCTCATTCTCAACCAAGACATGGGGTCTTTGGATGAAGAAAAAAAAAAGACACCCAATATCCAAAATCCCTCTCTCAAGGCCATCATGTGAAGAATTCCCCCTCTTCTCCTCCTCCTGTGCCCACCCTCCCTCTCTCCTTTCCTCTTCTCTTCTTTTCTTTTTTAATCAAGCCGTCTGGGGTTGTCAGGTCTTTTGAGACGAGGACTCCCAGCCATGTGAAAAGTTAATCCCTTGCGGTCCTTCTTCTCCGTGGCGCTCATCTCCCTGGGAACACTGGTGGTGGCTTGCAGGCAGGTGGTGGTGGGTGGTGGTGTGGTGGTGGTGGTGGTGTGTGTGGGATGTGGAAAGGAAGAAAGATGGATGGAGGGATGAAGGTTGGGATGAACACAGGGCCACCCCAGTGAAGAGATGGAGGGGTGCAGATTATCTCTCATCCTCCATCACTAATTTTGAATCCCACACTTGAACTGTGCTTAATGCCCATGTTTTGTCTTTGCATCCACCCCCACACACACAACTTCAACTCTCTGTATTAACAACTCTTCTTTGCTCTGCTCTTCCATTCTACCCTCCACCCACTCTCACTCTCTCTATCTCTCTCTCTCTCTCTCTGAATACCTAATTCCAAGACCAAGACGAGCTCCCCTGCCTGACTGACAGACGGCTGCAATCGAGAGAAGAGAGGATTTGCGATATTGAGAGCAAGTAGAGTGGCTTCAGGCGGATGACAGTGGTTCACAATGGAGAGAGCACTCCTGTTGCATTGTACCCTAAACCTCCCCGCCACAGCACCGACCCCCACCACATCCACTTGGCTTCAACCGTCCTTATTTCACCGTTCCACTGTGTGTCAAAGCAACAATCCAGACAGACTCCTCTTGGGCCTTCTGCCAAGAAATGAAGGACGTGATAGCGACAAGGAGTTCAACAGTGCCTCTCTGAATGGGCCGCTTCATAGACATCAACAGGGAACTAAGACACTAACTGTCTCCTATATATAAAAGAAATCATATTTCCGGTTGAATGTGGAAGGAAAGGGGGTCAGACATTGTGGTTCACAAAAGCCTCCTCTTGCAGTTTGAAGGAGACAGAAAAATGCACACTTGAATGCTTTGCTTGCAGTGCACTTTTTCTCCCTCTGCCTCCCTCTTAGAGCAAAGTGCCATTGGAAATATAGACAGGCTCAGTCAGCCATCTTAATCCCTCTCCCCTGTCCATCTCACGCTTACACAGTCCACCCTCACCCCTCACACTCTCACTCTTTCACAGACATAGAAATGCACACACACACACACACACACACACACACACACCACTCATTTGCCTTCACCCTCCTACTTGATATGCCCCAAAGCCTCCTCACCCCAAGAAAGGAGCTTGAGGCAGAGAGAATCTCTGTTGGTGGGGTTGTACAGAGTGAGATTTGGGAGTTTGCAAAGGTCAGCGCGGACTTTGTTCAATCCGAGGGTTTATCTCAGCAACAGCAGGGCAGGACAATGGGGCTGCATGCCGCGCGACAGAAACCCAAGCTGTGGCAGCTAAATTACTTCACTGATAAGGCCGAATTAGAAGCACTGGGATCCCGGAGGCCAGGAAAAGAGTAGGCGGGAGCAGAAAGAAAGGAAGGAGATGAGAAATAGAGAGGGAGGCCACATACGGTTGAGCGAGGGGGTTAAAAATCAATGAATCACAAAAGAAAAGATTGCAGTCTTGGATTTTATCAGGGCATAATTAAGCAAAATGTGTGTATTTGTCCTAAAGGCACATGACAGGTATTTCACATAGATCAGTAGATGAGAGTACACTGGTGTTAACAAACGCTGTAATGGGACATGAGCATGTTTATATAAAAATGCACCGCTGAATTCAAGACTCCATGAGGGATCCTCAGAAAACCCCGTGGTGATCCGTCATATGAATGCTAAAGAGAACACTATGCTCTCTGTGTGTGTGTGTGTGTGTGTGTGTGTGTATATCTGCAAACATAGTTCTAAGTGAATAAGAACCGGAGGAAAAAAAAAGGGAAAAAAGAAAAAGGGAAATGGAAATGGTGTAAACATAGAAAGCGATCCTGTCTCAGATTGCACAGGAGAGGAAGAAGGAAAGGAGATGACTTGTTCTTCTTGAGCAGTTTGTTAGGCACCTTTCATCGAGTGTGCATGTGTGTGTGTGTGTGCTCTAATGGTTTGTACGTGAATGTATTTTTCCACAGTTTTACTAGAACGGCTGCTCCTGCACGTCAGTTACACATTGCCAAATACACTTAGTGCCCGTTCAGAAAGTGGCATTGTGAGCTCTTGTCCAGCAGAGGGGAGCAGGCTTTGTCACCAGAGACGCAAAGCAACACATTTGATTATGAACGTTGTGTTGTAATGATAATAAGGGGACTCAATATTTGATATATTCTGTTAAATACAGAGGGAGAGTTCATAATCAAAATAGGGACATAGATTTGACAGGCAAATGTACCATCTGATTTTATGCATGTAACCACATACTGTACATAAACTAATATTAAAGGTGCAGGCCTATTTTCCCTCTATGTATATACATAGTCACACTCCCCCAACAATATGACAATGCCTTTCTTCTGCTGTTTAGATTAAAAAAATAAAAAAATCTGCAGCAGACAACTCAGGCTCTAGAGCAGGGTGTCAAACATACAGCCCAGGGGCCAGAACCGGCCCGCCAGAGGGTCCAATCTGGCCCACAGGATGAATTTATTAAACTTTCACACTACGATTACAATCTAAATCTCTTCCAGATACCTGTGACTAAATGTTTGTGCCTTTATAGAGCCAGTGTGATGTGTAAATAGCACATTTAGCCACGATATTGTTGAAATTGCACTTATATTTCTCAATAAACTTCATGTTTTGTAAAAATATCCTTCATTAAATGTAAAACAAAGGAGAAGAAAGCAAGGAGTTCTTGTTGTTCATAGGTTATTATGCTATTATTTTACTATTTTTACTGGTCCGGCCTACTTGAGATCAAATTGTGCTGTATGTGGCCCCCGAACAAAAATGAGTTTGACACCCCTGCTCTAGAGTGACACAGAACTTTCTAGAGGGAAATATCACTGAGAGGCAACCAAATGCATCCTCTGTCGTCATTGTAGAAGCGCCAAAAACTCCATATAGCTGTCGGTATTGGTTGACAGTGATAATTTGACTACAAGTTATGGTTAAAGTTCATGTTCAGAGTTTCTCTGCTCCTTAACTTACATAATATTGCATGTGGGGGAAAAAAGGCATAAGCATAACTACAAGAGGGCTGCTATTGGAGATGCTCATGCTGTGTGAGTCCTGTCATCCCATCCAGCACAACATTCACACTAAATTAAGATATCACCCCGGGTGAGATGGGAAATATGTCAGCTCTTGAATTATACACAGTGTGGACCAGTGCGGGTGATTAATGCACATGTGTTTTGCTGTGCTCCTAGATAAACACACAGGCAGACAGACAGACGCACGATACACACAAATAGACATATGCAGCTCTGTTTAAAAATAAATAAATAAACAAAAAAGCATCTCATTGTCTCATGCATGTCTTGATCCCAATGACAGTGGTGGAGAAAATGAGGGAAAATCACTCCAGCGATTCTGAAGCCTTTCCAAAATAAAGACATCCCAGTGTGCTCGACACTCCGGCAATTCAACACTGTTTTTACACCTAATGTCGTCACCGTGCTCAGTTTCTCACTTTACCCTGTTATTCTAAATGAGTGAGTAAAGGAAAGAAAAACACGGGAGAATGTCTTTCCCTTGCCCGCCAGTGTCTCTTGTCTCTTTATGTTTGTGCGGATGTATGCGCATGTGGTAATGTGCCGTTTACATGCCCGCACATGTTCATGTGCTCAACACGGCATGTGCACACTAATCTAATGCATTAATATCACATTTATGTGAATTATTTAGAACTAATATAAACTTATAAATAGCAGGAAATGTAAAGTTTACCCTAAAGTTATACTTTTACCGTTTTAAAAAGCCTCTCCTAGAACCAATAACATGCTTATTAGGGCATTTTACAGTGTTTTCTTGCACGTCAACTGCTTGAATCTGACAAAGACGCACGCTGTGCTGAAATTTTGTCTTTTTACCTCGTAAAAATGTGTTAGAAGTTATAGCACGGCACTTCTTGCTGGGCTTACTCCTCATCCATTGAGGCCTACAGTACCGTGCAAGAACTGCGAGGAGTTAATGACAAAAGATATTTCTACAGCCAATTCGTTTGGGCAGTGTTGTGTATCTGATTATGGAAAATGGCAATCACAACAGCCACAGGAACCTGATTAATAGGCCACCACCTCCTGCTTGAGTCACAGAAATGTTAAGTGGCACAAGGGATTGAGATTTATTGTGCGGGAGAAAGGGAAAGTGAGTGAAAAAGGAAGAACAAGTGAATGTTCTGCGACTATGGAAGGAAAAGGAGGACTTGTACCTATGCAAAGACACTCAATAACACTCCAACACAGATGTTTCACATACAGTGAAAGTCAGAGGTGATGTAGGACAAGCCGTGTTTCATGACAGATTTATAAATATCACCCTAACAGTAAGAGCAGACAATAGCAGACAATGTTATTTCCACTTAATAGTGGAAATTTAATCACCAGAATAAACCACATCTGAAAAATGTCATCATCTTCCGCTGTGGCAAAGAGCAAAATCATTGTCTGCTCGTGGCCCGAGGCTCTGACGAATGGAACCATTCTCCAAAGCAATGATGAATGATGGGTTTCCACCAGATACATGGTGAAAGGGAGGGGGAGAGAGGGAATGGACAGGAGCTCTACCTGTGCTTTACCACAGAGGACTGGTGGGTCAATGAAGGGGTTTTTAAATCAAAGTTTAAAGCATGTCTGTGAAGAGAAACCTCCTACAATAAAGGGTAGCATTGTGGCGGATGTGCGTGAGGAGAGTTGGGGCGGGGGGGGGTTAGTCAGTGAAGCAAAAGCGAGGTGCCTAGTATAAGGGACTACCCCCATAAAGTGTGAAGCATGTCAACATAAGTTAAGAGTGGTTGACATCTCTTTTTGGAGCTCGTTTTTGTCCTTGAGTTTGTTATTATTCTGTTTTCTTTTTTGTGGCCTGAGGGGGAGCTATTGTAATAATAAACCATTCCAGTTTAAAAATGCAGAGTACAAGAATCATAAAGCTCATGTCATTAAATGTGAACGGATTGGGAAATCCAGTCAAAAGATGACAAAAATGATGAATAAAGGAAAAAAGGAAAAACACAAATCAATTTCTTGAAAGAGACCCACCTCTCACAGACAGGACAGGAAAAACTTCAATGATTTGGGTTTAAAAATGAATTCTACAGCTCCCACTCCAACTCAAGGAAAAGAGGAGTTGCTATTTTAATATCGAACACGATCACATTTGAATACCATAAAGAAATAATAGATCAAGAAGGTAGAATTGACCAGTGGAATATTACTTTGGTAAACATTTATGCTCCACCTGAGAGTAATAAAAACCTTTTTAAATCCTTATTTGACCTCATTTGTCAAGAATGTGAGGGGATATATATCTGAATGTGATCATGAACATAGACCTTGATACAAACAGCAGGAAAAGGAGCAAACATCCAACTGCAAAGTTCATTCAAAATACTTGGGATCAAAGTGAGCTGTTTGATATCTTCATCCTTACCAAAGAGATGTGTCGGACCACAAAGCAGTTTATTTCAAAATCAAGAAACCTTACGGAGAATGAACAAAGGATTGCTTAACAACAAATCATTGGTGGAACAAATAAAACTAGAAAGTCAAAACTATTTGCGAGATAACAATAATCAGGAAACTAATCCAATGATAGTATGGGATGCATTAAAAACGGCCGTAAGGGGGAAAGTTATTAGTATTTCAAGTAAGCTCAAAAAACGAAAAGAAAAACACTTTAAGGAATTGAAAGAAAAACTAGAAATACTTTAATCAAACTACGTTGTCAAACATGTCAAATACAAATACACAAATATTGAAATATGGAAAATCCATCCATTGATTTTCTACTGCTCCATTTTCCATATGACGATTGCAGAGATGCTGTGAATGCTGTCTGCTAATCTCAGACATAAGGCAATAGGCACACTCTGGACAGTCAGTCCATCGCAGGATCACATATAGACAAACAACAATTCACTCTCATACTCACACATATGGTCAATTTAGAAGGTCCAATTGCCCTAATTCCCAACTGGGATTACATTTAGTTTAAATAATATTCAATTCAAATTCAGTTCAAATCCAATAGTCAATTCAAATGATTTTTTCAAATTCCAAAAACATCTTTCATCAACCGTTTCTGCTCCAAGGTTGTCCGATGGTACTACTTTAATCCAATGACCAAAATGGTTCAACACTATCACTATGTATTGCTTTATTATTTCTAATACCTACATGGTTCATCATTAAATATCCAAACCGTCCATCTGGGAATGAGATTCTCAGTGTAGTATTAAACTACTCTGCATACAAATTTATGTTATCGTTCCAAAACTGTTCCAAAATATATTTCCATCATTCCCCCCTCGCACAGATTTTAACTGTGCCAATCCTAAACTAGATGAATCAACGATAAGTCACATTGAACTTAATTCCAACATGCTAATTTATCACTCCACCATCATACTTCACACACTGTTGTGCAGGGGAACAACATACATATTGCAATAGGAGTTAACACTTCAATCAATTGCTCTTTTGAGATCCAATAATCTTTTATCATTGATTTATAGTGAACTCACTACTTTCCTGAACCAATAGATGTTCACATTGGATTGTATCATAGTTTAATAATGAAAATGAAATGAAAATCATGAAACACCAACATACATCTCCAGTAGAGACAAAATATAATGGTATACTTTTTCATAACACAGTTCTTCCCAATTGATGAATGGAACTTTGGGCAGAAGCCAAATTTGGCCTTTTTGGTGGTCACTTTTCAAACGTTCCCCCCTTATAGAAATATTATGCTCACAAATGTACTAACACCTTCACCTTGACCAGGCTGAGCTCCACAACCACGTTGCACTCAACCAGGGTCAGCTTGTGAACTTCCAGTTTCACCACATCCACAGCACACATCACTTGAAGTCATTGTTCATTGCTGTGAGTGACATTGTCAACATCACTGTTCATCACTGGAACTTGTCTTCGATCTTGCATTTATGTTCAATGTCCAAAGCTTTAACTGTGCCAGCTTTCTTGTCACAGGCTCATTTTGTATCTCCAAATCTTTTCAGCACCTCTTGGTCTATTGTAGTGGGAGATTCACATTGTACTGCTCTCCACATCATCCCTTGAGAAGCCTTGAACTTAGTCTCATCTGCCATGGGATTCAACTCCAGCCTTTCCCTCTGGAGTGCAGTAGGTTCTCTACTGCTGCTGTTCCAAGACCTGGGGTCTCCAAGTGTCAAGATTGTCTCCCACTGTTTTCTCTTCATATGCTCTCATCCACTCACTAGCCCCCTCATGAATGTCTAGCAGTCAGGACATCAGCCTCCCAAGGTCAAGTGTATGGTACGACCCTGAGTACCTTTGAATTCAAATAGTATACTGACCCAGAGAAAGTCTATCTGGTGGGTGTATGTTGGGCCTGTATATTAGATCATAACCTGTCTTTTAAGAAACATATTATTACAAATTCCAATTTCTTTTCTTTTGTTGTTTTCTGTTTTCTGCTTTTTGCCTTTTCTTTTGTTGATCTGTAATGTGGATGTCCTCACTCCACACATTTGGCCATGCATTCTAATCCTGTATCTCCCATTGAGGTCAGGATGTTTACTCCCCACACAATATCTGATATCATATACATTGTTAATCTCTCCAATACTGTTTAAATCTCCACATTTGTTACTCTAAACTTTTAAATGACATCCCTGATCTCATTGAGAAACAGCCTAAAGATCTAAACTCATCTACCAACATATTTGCATATATCTGAAGTCTTTGAAATATGTTTAATTTAAATGTCTTTAACCAAATCTCTCTTGTATGTTTGCAGCTTACATACAGCGGCTTTAATCATCCTGTTTTCTCCTGCTCAAAGTTTTGAGTCTGTGCTGAGGAAAGGAAGAGAGAGGGCGGAGACTGAGGTCTCACAGAGGAACTGGGAGGTGACTGAATGTCAGAGAAAAAGATGATAGGGTAACATAAATAGCCCCACCTACTTCACACTCCTCCAGTCTCATTTCTATCTCAGACAGCGAGGAGAACACTGCTCCAGGCCACGCCTAAAATCACAGAAATTGTGACTTTACATTCATTTTTCACTTGCTATTTGCACCATTTTTCATCCCTAAAACATGAGTCACTAGACAGTGATACACTGTTCATTTATCTTTCAATTTGATTCCAATCAGCTGTAAATGACCATTGTATGTATCTTAACTTTGCAAATAAAAGTAATAAATGTCAACACCATCATAAACACCATTTCCAGATGAGCACATTTGACACATTTGTACTTTTTCATTCAAACATTGAAATTCAGATGGCAAGGTTCAGTTGTAACATAGATGAGTTTGATTGGCAACACATTCTGGACAACTTTCAGCACAAACACATACTCTTCAAAACACTCTTCACATGACACACAGAACAGACTCTTATGTTGAAGTTCTGAGGCTTCATTTACACACTAGGGGCTGATATACTGACATGTTTGCACTGATTTCAGATGTTACTCCGTGGAAGTTTATGCCTGTAAACACAGCATGGTGTGCACATACAAAAACACTGCACATGTTCAAAACCAAAGTGTGTAAACATGGGCGCACATAGATACAAAGTGTATTCCCTGTAGAAGAACTGTAGGTGAAAGCAAGATGGCAAAAAAGTGGGTCAAATGGTACAGCTGAAGACAACTCTCCTGAACATTCATGCTCCCCTTTCATTCACCCACTCTGCCCCCTGGGTCACTCGGGAATTCTGAAAAAGGGAAACAGTGAGCGTTGTGCATTTCAGCCAAGTACCCAGGCTAAAAATGTGCTACTGGCCCCAGGTCAAGTAGTACATTTGAATGTTATAAATGTTGAACTGAGTTGTTGTTTTTTGTGATACAGCTGGTCCCAGTCAGAAGACTGATCCTCCATCCATGGCTCCTGACACTAACTGTGAGGTGGCCTTTGCTCCAGAGACTGTTGCTATGTAGTTCATTGTAGAGCTGATTGATTTATTGATTAGTTCTCAACTATTCAATCAAATACCAAACGCTTTGATAATAAATAAATAAATCAATCAATCATTTTTAGTGATTTTTCTAGAAAAGAATCCTCGGATTTCAGCTTCTTAAATGTGAATATGTTCAGGTTATTTTCCTCCTCTATGACAGTAAACTTAATATATTCTATATATTTGATACTTGATTTGAGAATTAATGACGAGCTCTTGGGCTTTGGAAAACAATGATCCATATTTGACATCATTTGATCACATTTTAGAGACCAAAGGACAAATCCATGAACAGATATAATAACCCACAGATTCATGGAATTTATGTTCCTATGTTTGAGCTTATATCTGTATCTGTCACTGAGTTAGAAATGACCCGTTGTATAATAATAATAATAATACAAATGTGCCAGAATACTTAACACAACTGTTACACCTTCAACAGCCACTCAATATAAGACACATTGATACTGTAAATAAAACCAGGCTTTTGAATGTCCTATACTATCTGAACAGATCATTTCCTCCAATATCTGCTGCAATCACTGAGTGATGCTTCAGGAAATGAACAGGAAGCATCATCCTCAAGAGCTCCTCTTCAGGCTTCCTCCAACTGGAGCACAAGAAATACTCTCTTTTCAGAGAGGTGGAGGGACGAGAGACCCCGGCATGTGAACACTGCAGCCGCACAAGAACATTTGGGAAAGCACATGTGCCAACAGTGTGGGAGCAATCCAGCGGCTGTCCGTTGTCGTGACTGTCGACCACGGCCCTTCTTCTGTGCTGACTGTGATGTCAGCGTGCACGTCAGACATGTCCTCCACAACAGGGATGCAATGACTGCTGGATTCATCCAGCCATGACCTCCAACATCTCTTGTTGTGGATAAGGCCCTTTCCCATTGTGCTACGTGCTGTTGTGTTACTGTCAAACACATTCAATTCAACATCTTTCGAGTACCTTTTCAGCAACATACTTCATGGCCATGAAGTCTTTTTTTCATTTTCTCATGTAAAGTTTGTGCTCCAGTCATTCCAGAATTCTATGTCATATTACAATGTCAATAGAAATGATCTTAATTCACTTGTGTGATCTTTTACAGTACGGTTTGTACCTGTGGAGACGCCTGACCAGAATTATTAAAGGTCAACCCAGGAAACGATGTTACTGTGGTCACAATGAATGGTAAGGATATAAAGAACTTTGATCTTATCCTGCTTAAAGATCATCTTTTTTAAAAAATCTATTCCAACTCAACAACTCCCACAAGTTTTGTCATTGACACTTTTGTAGGAAATATAATGTATAGCACATTGTAAAAAGAAAGCCAACCCTGATTACATGGCTAAGTTTTACATAACAGTGAATGCAAATGTTTTTCTTTTTTCTAGGGCGACATGATCTCAGCATGCCTGAGTTGAATTGTGAGGCATGCAAAGCCACTTGGACTGCTGGAGTGGACGACCTCATTCGCAGTGACTACTGGCCTGCTACACTTCACTCTGCTACAGTTTATGCAACCCAGATTTTGTTTTCATTTGAAGAAATGAAGATGGTGGCACCAGGATTGTCCTGCCAGGCATTTTTGACAATGTCCGCTTTGGCCGTGTGAGTAATAAAGTTATTGATCCCATAGTGTAGTTCATCTGTTTGTATTGGGGCTGGAAAAGCTTTGTTTGTTGGTTATGCATTTATTCCACATTATTGGCTCTCCATTTCCTTGTTTTGAAATAGACTGGGAAGATCTCTGCAGACAGCTTCCAAAAAAGTTTTTTTGAGTGGGAAGCTGTGCAACATCTGCAAAGAGGAGCCCTTCATCTGTGCTGCGTGCACCCCAAATATGCTTGCAGTTTCCGTGGATGGAAATCGCAAGCATTACCGGTTCAAGAATGCATCTAGGTACTCCAAGATATGTTTAATATATGAGTCTTTCCAGCTCAATGCTCCCTTCTGGAAAGGGTAACCAGAACAAGTACGGCGGGCACAACTCGACTGTCTTTCTGAAGGTTTATTCCACATACACGATCAAGCAGCAGTCAGTTAGTAGTTAGACAGTTATTAGTTTGAAGTTAATTAGTTAGACAGTATCTTGTTAGGTTGTAAAACCGACAAGTCTTTTTCTGAAACACACCATCATGTCTGTGAAGGATGGTGGAGGGACAGTTCACCTTCTCTTTGCCTTTCCCACTTTGTCCACTGAAAACCGGGCAACTCTGGCACGTCCTTACTTTCACATCTTGTACTATGCCTTTCACATCAGGATGGGCCTCCACAACTCGACCGAGCCTAAACTGGCCTCTCAGTGCATTCTGGTCAGCCAACCACACTAAGTCTCCCACTGTGACGTTCCTTGCGGGTGCGTGCCACTTCTGTCGAACAAAGAGGCCCGGGCCCGCCAGCTGGCTCCACCGCTTCCAGAACTTGTCGACCTCGATCTGGACCACTCTCAGGCGCGCCACGGGGTAAGTCAGGTATTCGAACCCTCGAGAGTCCCCGCTAGGCCCAGCACGGCCAAGCAGAAGTGAGTTGGGAGTGATGACTCCTACAGTCTCGTCTTGTACCTGGACTCTTGCGCCGATTGGTCTTTCTTTTTCAGTCTTTCTTCTGGTGCCTTGAGGTCTTGATGCAGAGTAGACTCTTCTTCTTCTGACTCTTTCTGGTAGAAGTCAGACTGAAGCTCAGTGAGATTCTCCTGACTTTGCGCCAAGGTCTCCTGCAGCTCATCGGTTTGGGTCTTTTCAGAGCTCAGCTCCCTGCTGAGCTCAGACATCTCGGCCCTCAGTTTACTCTGCTCCTCTACCTTCTTGACATTGACTTCCGTTACTTTCTGTAACTCTGTCACTTGACCCTTCAGTTTCTTCTGCTCTTCTTTAAAGGACTCTGTGGGAGCCGCTTGCACCTGGATACTCTCCCAATCAGCCTTCCTGCCCCTGGAAATCTTAGGCAAGCTTATCGGTGTGATCTTTGCTATGGGTTGGGCCCACTGAGAGCTGTCTTCTCCCCCTGTGACTGTACCAAAGTTGCTGGTGGGCACAGTTCTCCTTTGTCCCATGCTGGTGTTGGTGGGAGCAGTGTGAAACCTCGGTGGCCGTGGTATACTGGTGAGGGTTGGAGGCTGAGTAAAGCTCAGGCGGCATGCCCACTCATCCAACAGTACCTCCTTTTTAATTTCCAATGTTAAAAGGAGTCTCCACTTTTCTTTACCATATGGCCGATAGTCTTTCCAAACATACACCGTGTCTCTGAGTTCGTGGAGTTCTTGATCCAGTCCCTTCCTTCTGGCCTCTTGCTGACACCACTGTAGTGCACTTTTTCTGCCGAGTACCTCGGCCTGGTCGAAAGCTGAATTGAACCGTGCCACGAGGGTGCTTATATCCGGCTCAGCATCCTTGAACCACAGCATTTCCATAGTCTCACGGTACCTTTGCACAATGGCATCCCTCGTTGCTAGGGCATTGCTCAGTTCACAGTTATCGTCCGTTGGGTCTATCTGTCCCAGTTCTTCAATATATTCATTGCTGGCATCGACGAAAAACCATAATCGCTCTTCAATCCTGTCACCTCTTTCGA
Organism: Solea senegalensis; assembly: GCF_019176455.1. Taxonomy (NCBI): domain Eukaryota; kingdom Metazoa; phylum Chordata; class Actinopteri; order Pleuronectiformes; family Soleidae; genus Solea; species Solea senegalensis. The sequence continues at coordinate 16,567 of NW_025321255.1, forward strand.
CAGTTCATCAAGGTGACCAGCGTTAACTTTGAGACGATTAAAACGTGTTGTCAAGCCCCGCTGCACATTCAATAGCCTCCGCTGTAGGCTTTCCAGATCTGGCTTGTCATCTGCCATTTTACTTCTTTGAATTTGAAATTGATTGGAGTTGATTCTCTGGTTTGTTGCCAATGACTCGTTCAAAGGATTCAGTTCTTTGCAAACGACACGTCCACGAATGGCACACGAATGTCCACGCCCCAAGCTGTCGACGTCACAATGTCACAGTCTCTTTGTGAGGCTCTTCGCCAAGAAGAGCTTTGTATTCCTTTTGCAATCTCTTTATTATGCACCAATCAACGTTAGTCTGTAAGATTTTGGAAGCTGTTGTGAACCTTTGTTTAATTTAGATCCGAGGAACAGGCCATTTTTCAAGGCGTCTTCATAGTCAAGGATGAAGACGTTGCCACATTTGTGGACCACATACACAGGACATCCAAACATGTAAAACTGCAGACTATAATTATGTATATATATATATATATATATATATATACATACACATCACTACAATAACCTCCTACTGAAGGGTTTGTATAGGTGAGTCTTTTGACCATTTTCATCAACCATTTTAGGTCTCTGGAAGAGGTGTTTGTGGAGGGGAGTGGTCAGCAGCTAGAGAGACCTCCCAAAGATCCACCAGCAAGGTAGATGAGGAGGGACTGGAGCTTGTGGTGTGTAGGCATGGTGTTCTGCTGCGTGCTCTCAATATTACAGGGGAGAAATGTTTGCTTATCCCCTGTATTTGCAAGAAAAGCTTGCCAGCAGGCAAATCACTTTCTTCTGTATGGATGTGACCTGCAAGTATTGGCCCTACCTCCAAAAAGTTGCAAAAAGCTGTCCAGAGCTCCAGCCCCTCCTCAGCATGAAGCCGTTCCTGTCTGTATTTCATGCCAAAGCTCATGATTTCAAATGCGAGGTAAGGAAAGATTTACTTAATAGAATCACTTAATCTGCACATGAATGTCCTCATGTTTTCAGTGTTTTTTTTTTGTATTTTAACCAGGTCAAATGGAGTGGGGCATATCAGGAAGGGGCTGGCCTAACACTAGGCGAGGAGGTTGAGCAGTGCAATGCCTTCCTCTCTAGGATTGCAGTGACCACAAAGCACATGTCAAAAGCTGGTGAGATGACCACATACTGCCCTAGTTAGATGGTATGTATAATAAGAAATGGGTATAATGGTTACATTATATATGTTCTGTGTTTGTAGGACGCACAGACATGCTGACTCTCTTGGCCATGCGCTGGAATCAAAAGTTGGACAATTTGGCCACCTCACTGTCTCACAGATATCACAAGGTAATGACATCAGTATTTTTCTTTTTTTCTTTAAATGTTCAATATTCTGTGTTAGCAGTATTTAAAGCCATGGGCTGAACATGTGTTTCTTATTTATTGTTATCTCTGATTGTGTCAATGTAGACCATACAATCTCTACAAAGCAAGGAACAGAATCTTGAGTCCATGAAAGCTCAGTTGGCAGTGACAGAGAGCCATTTGGAAGACTGGGTCAGTGATGTCAAAGAGTGGGCAGAAGGTGGGAAAATGATTACTGCCAATACTTTTATCCATGAATAATAATATGAAGCTTAGTTGTCTTAGAATAATAAATAACACCCTATTGGTACATTTTTATTTCCAAATATGAGTACAAATTAATGACAAGTACAGTGTTGCTTACTTTGTAAGTTATTTAAAGGAAAGTGCAATCTATGTCTTCTCAGCAACAACAAACACAAGCACAAATGATGTGGATGCCTTGGCCAGTAGAATCGAGGTGCTGGTGACCAGTATAAAGAGACGCTCACAGCGTCTTTATAAAGATACTGACGGCAACAAAGGTCGTGCCAGGATCCGCCGCAAAATCAGGGAGGAGAAGGGGATCCTGACCTCTGTTGTGGAGAAATACAACAAAATAGTTCCAAGCACAGAAAGTCTTTGCATGGAAACCATTGTGTCTGGCGAGACAGCTTGGCCATGGCAGCTACCACACAGTGGTATGTACACTACTACTTTGAACAAATCGGACTGATAATGACACACAAACACAGAACCAGTACCCTCAAATGAGGATCTGTTACCCTACAGGACTTTAGACATTCTTTGACAGAGTACATATAACTAACTTCATGATATTGTCTATGTACAGTGCCTTGAGATAATGTATGTTGTGAATAAAATTGAATTCACTTCAAATCTTTGTAAAAAGAAATGCATTTGAGACTCTGTCGATCTAAGGACAAAGAGAAAGGCGTTTGACATCATCATGGCAGTAAGGAGACTGGAGGAGGAGAAGAATATTCTTGTTCTGGAGATGGACCACCACTGGAAATGGCTTTCAACTCGTGCAAAGACCTCGCAAGAGTTGTCCAGTCTACTTTCTAGTGAGACAGTGAAAAGTATGTCATTAAATAACAAAACAATGACTGGTGATAAACTAATATAGGTTTTATCTCATTTTTTTCTATCTGTAAGATTGGCCATGTGGCTTTAGTGAAGAGGGGTTGAAAGGTCTGCAGAGCATCATCCTGAGAAAGCAGCAGAACATCAGAGAGAAGAAGATGCAAGCTAGAGACTGCTACCTGCGACTTTTGTCTGGAGAGACTGCAGAGAACATGAGCTTCTTGCACAAGCCGGATGATTGTGACAGTGACTCGGACAGTTCTGATGATGCACTGTAATTGTACCCGTTACCGCTGCTCCACTTTCTTGTGCCAGTGGAATTACAAATGCTACTGTAGGTTGGTCACGTGATGCCCTCTGGCCCAAAAATACTTCTTACCATTGCAACAAAACAAATGAGCCATGGTAGCATGGTTTCCAGCAGGAGTGTTTTAGAAAAAACGGACAAAATCTCCTTCATTTCTAGTACTACTATAAGTAGTATTATTATTTTTATATAGACAGCAGATATGAGAGGACAGGGAAGACTGTTTACAAAGTATCAGGGGATGCAGCTCATATAGGTTAAATCAATAAATAATAATAATAAATAGAATAAAAGATTCTATAAAATACACCATGGCTACTCACTTCCTGCAAAATTCACCAAGAACAATCTGTTTGAAGCAAATATTCTCTGGTCCAGCCTTAGCTAAAAATACACAAAGACGGAATCCATTGGCACGTTGAACCATGCGTGGTTCACTAACCAGCCCGTTTGTAACTGGTATCCTACCGACAAAGTTACCTGCACTTCATGTGCTTAACAGAGTTTAGCAGTTTAGATAACATACTGTCCAGCTGTTGTGACTTAATGAACCACTGTTACGACCCCAGGGTTGTGACTGCTTCTTCCCTGTGTGTATGTGTCTGCGTGTGAGATGGGTTGCAGGTGTGCATGGCCTATGTGGGTGAGTCTAGGGTGGATCCTGGGAGCTGATTGGTCCTGCACAGGAAGGACTCTGAATAAGAGGCCTGATCATCCCAGCTGCAGCGGACTTCCTCAAAGCACTCACAGCAAGACTGCCAGCAGACATTTTGTACTTGATTTTAATAAACTGGTTAAAATGCTTTGTTTGACTTGTTGCTGGTGCTTTCTTGGGAGTTGACAAGGGGAGTGTCATTATTTGATGTTGTGATCAGGTTTTCTCCTAGGCCTGGTCGTAACAACCACAGATACTTGTTTATGTTCTCTTTTAAATGAGTATAGGGGAACTCATCCTGTATATAATGTATATACATACATGGAAACAAGCATATACTGTAATCATGTACTGGGGCTACATAGGCTATTCTTATTGTTGTACAACGGCATTTCTTCTTTAATCACGAGTCAATTGAAACAAAATATTTAAATAATTGTATATGAATTGCTGTCATGTGAAAATAGTAATATTAACAATAATAATAATCCATCCATCCATCATCTACCGCTCTATCCTCCACCAGAGGGTCGCAGGGGGTGCTGTGCCAATCTCAGCTACATGGGGCGATAGGCGGGGTACACCCTGGACAGTTGGCCAGTCCATCACAGGGCCACACACATATAGAGACAAACAACCATTCACTCTCACACTCATACCTATCTATGGTCAATTTCGGGTGTCCAATTGACCTAATCCCCATATTGTATGTCTTTGGACTGTGGGAGGAACCCGGAGAACCAACTGTTATAGAGAGCGCTTGACCTTAACTATCATGTGAATATAGTCCATCTATACAATTTTGGTCAAATATGGTTGAAATTTATTTGAACCAAATCTGATTACACACACATTGTAACTATCCCCTTCAACTCATTTGTGTACTCTCAATTCATTATTTGCATCTCTCAATTCTATGGAAAAGACTATTTTTGAAAGAAAACTACAATTCCCTAGGGGCGGGCCATACAGCTTGTTGCATACCATCACCACAATTGTAGTTTATCCAGTTGACATCAAAATAGGGTTGTAAAAACGCATTTACCAAATGTATCAAAGATGTGTAGTACAGCCAAATTACAAATAACACTGTATTTGGTTGAGCTATGTCTAGAATAACTGCGTCATTTGTTCTATTTTAGATGGTTTAGCAAGTATTCTTGAAATAACCTTTTAGGTAGCCTAGCTAAGTTGGACTTCCGGTTTGCAACTAGAGTTTTAATCGCAAAAAGCATCTAGTGATGTATATCTTGTACAGTCAAACCAGTAATTACTCTGCTTATACATGAAATATGCTATGTTAAAAAAGTGGACATGTGCACAAAATCTAAATCTTGATCAGTTTAAAATAAATTCAATCTGTGGCTAAGGATCATGGGTAATGTAGTAGTCAAAAACACCGTCGTGGAGTTCTCAAGGACACTTTGGTGTTTTGAAGTTGAGGATATCATTAAAAGAAAAACTTCAAATGGGAATTGGCAGTAAGGAAAATACAGCCGGGCGTAGTGTAGTGAGAGTATGACAGCGTTTGGATCCGGAAATTGTATTTTGAAAGGGTGTTACGTCAGAATTAAAAAACGGATTGATAAGTATAAGTATAGCTTACAGTATTTTCATGGTTGAATTCAATATGTACATGATACATTAACCCTTATGACAAACATATAATAATCAACACATTGCTATATTTTTAGATATTTGACACTTATTATCATTGTTAATTTATTTGAAACTATATATTTCTTTATTCCTATGTTATGCTTATATAGCTATATACCTATATACGTATATTTATTATTTTTTTATATGTATTATTTGAACACTCTAATCTTATTTGGATATGAAAGCCTATTATTGGCTGATTGTCTGTTTGTTCCTAATCTTTCTTTATTGTATTTTCTAAATAGTTTATCATCACTTGCTATATTTGTGGAGCAATTCCAATAATCGAGCTCGTTAAGTAATGTATAAATCTACTGTTTGTGGATTTTGACTCTCAGTGTGAAATAAATAGGCTACATGCATGCATACAAACTATGACAACCTCAGTTAATGACAAATACAAAACGTGCTTAATGTGTGTCAACTGTCTGGAAGAAACACAAACATATACTGGGTACATGCACTGTGCCAACACTTAACTGAAGTTCAGCAAGCCTAAACACTCAATAGCCCTAGTGTGCTGGTACTTGAAGTATAAGAATGATGACTTTCTTACATGTTGAGCTTAATAAATGATTGATGTTTACCAGATGTCATTTAACATGGTTGATGTGTGAATGGCATAGAACACAAGATCCATGAACACATTCCTTCAATAAACACAAAAGACACGTGTTGCAGCACAGTATTTGATTTGAGCTCAGTGTCAGTCATTTCTGTCGATTGTCTCTTTTCCCCTGCTGTGAGTAGAGCCCAACCAGTTAGGTTCAGCTAACTGAACCAGAAGGAGGAGGAGACTCAGGGGTGGCAGTGTGGTGTTGTTGTGCAAATGTGTTTGCAGGCTCCCATGTGTCATCCCAGGTTTTGCCACTGCAAAGTATCAGAACACAACAAGTTGTTATCAGACAGTGCAAACTTTAAGATCATGTTTAAACAAAGCAAAACAAAACACTCAAATGAATGGATTTCATTCATGATTAAGAGTGTTTTCATTTACAGACATTCAGTTTGTTGAAGTGGCTCAATGTAACTGAAGAGGAAATTGAAAAAGTCAACTTTTTCAGGGTCAGGGTCAAAAGGTCGGTTATGTGGTCTAATAAGGAGCTATGACATGAACACTTGAAGAAACAGAGTGAGTTTCAACATTTGAGTATTCTGTATTCTTGATGAGATTGAAAGAAAAACACCTTGGCCTGTAACACACAGACACATGACTTTTGTGCAATGTTTTTTTATTATGCTCTGCGTAAAAAAAAAGAAAAACACTAGAAAAGGTTTGAGGCTGTTTCAGAAAGCAGGAAACTCTGAGCCTAACAGCTAAAATACATGGGAAATGGATGTGGGACGTGTACATATGCAGGATGCAATGGGTTTGTTTGACCTGCTACAGTCAGTGGCCTGTGGTTGCTGCCAGCTTCAATGTGTGCATGTTGAGTTGAGCTAAGTCATAATGAAGTTTGTTCTGAAGGTTTTAGAAGCTTGGCTACTTCACTTGCCTTCTGGTACAATGAGGTATTTATCTTCATCATTTGAAACAGATTGTACTTGTTTTCTACACTGTTTGATGTCGGAGGGCTGCATAGCTGCACGTCGAGAAGAAAAAGACATGAGCTGTGGAAACATTCAGTAGGGTCGTGGCTCCAAAAGCCATGTAACACTTTCAATTAGATACTGTATAATCGGGCATGCTGCAGCAGCCATGTCACACCACATGCACCCCATGTATTTTCTCTCTCTCAAGTTGTCGGATTCAGGACTGAAACTCTGAGTTGGTTGAACCTGACGGAATTCATGTTCATGGTTGTTACGTCCCCGTTACAGCCCACGTGACAATGGTAAACAAAAAAAGCCTTCAGAAATGGATCTCTGATACTACCATTCTAATGCATGTATATGCAGATTGAGAAGATTTCTCTGTAAATAAAACAGTTACATTGGTCAAAAGTATCAATAACTTCACAATAAAGTTTGATTCTGTGTTCCATTAGTTAATCATGGAACATACTTACATGTCCTTGAATCAAGATTTGCTATTCACAGTCTATTTAAGAGAGTCATTGTTTCTTCTTCACTCAGAAATATTAACATATAGGCTTATCACAAATATGATTTGGATTGTATTTTTTCTTCATTGTATAAATTCTATTCTGGCGAACAGTGGGAACATTTACATCCTGAGTGAAAGAAACAAATAGTTAGTAACGCTTCACACCCATTTAGAATTTTAAAACTGAGATCTTACATTATATACACAATAAACATTGTAGTGGAACTTATAAAAAAAAGCACATGCATTATGCTGAGTTGAGAAATATAATCAAGAGATGGAATCAATGTTTTTATGGACTGAATCAATCAGGAAACAGCTTATGTGATACACAGAGAAACCAATGGTTTGTTGAAGAAAACCTGCCGGCCATCAGGTTCTGTTCACAGAGTCATGTAGTTTAAGGTAACTCTCCTTCTGGAAATGGAAATGGAGTTCCCTAAAATTCCCACTGCTATTCCTAAGTCTTCTCCTCTTCCTCATCTTTCTTACTGCTTCTTCCTGCCCTGTTATCCTTCATGTATTCTAATATCGCTGCTGACACTGCTCTCATCCTCACTGCAAAATGCTGCTGGAATAGGTTCCTACAACCTATCTACCCCAGGCACTACACCTCTTTTCCCCACAATTGTGAGGATAGCTCTCAGCTACCATGGGCTCACCAAGTTCAAACAGGAGGTGCAGCAAATACATGACACATGTGCTACTTTTGTTATGGTCCTACAAACATGCTGCAACACTTTCTTGGACTCTTCATGAAACAGTAGTGGAGATAGAACAATTGTGTATGAAGTCTTAGCACATAGAGCAAGGCAACCAGCACACTTTCACTTCTTCTTTCCCCTACACACACACAGATAAGGAACAATCATTTGAGCTGTTCATACATCCACTGGATAGTTGTATCTTTGAAAGGCAAGAATGACTCACTGAGACAAACAAGAAACCAAATGAAGAATATAGAAAATGAACATGCTATAAAATCTTACCTCATGTATCCTTCTCCCAGAAATTGAGCCAAACTGGAATATTTTCTGTCTACTACATTTTCGACAACCTAATATGAGGAAAAGAGAAGAAAAGTTTATGAAGCCATGAATGCAATGCTTTGTAGCTTCATCAAATATCAAAGTACTGACTTTTTAGTCAAGAAGTGGATTTATGTTAGGTGATCTGTATTCTGTTTTGTCCTTTGTTTTCGCCACACTGCAAGATGAACCGCACTGGGTTTTCATAGGACTGAAGTCACATTGTCAAAACTCTTCATAAACTTAATGTTTACTGTTTTCATAACTGTTAAAACATATTCAAAACACTTAGAGTTCTTGAATTTCTGCACTAACCATGTTGAAATATATATATGTAGAAAATATCTTAGTATAAATGAATCCAAGATAAAATGAAATAATCATTCCAAACAGCTGCCAAATCCAGGAGAGAGGAAGGACTAGAAGCGTCACATTCCTGTACAGTATAAATCATTATACTACACGTGTTGCTTTGTTGTGTAATTATTATAGTTGCAGCCCTGGAATTTCATCAACTTGTTTTTGCTTTCAAAAGTACTGTAAATGACTTGACACAGAGATATAGACAAAGGAAATGGAAGCAAATGAAATAATATTCTTAACGTGTAACAAATAGTTAGTTGATCCTACGTGTCAAAAACTGAGATCATACATTATATACACAATAAACATTGTAGTGTACTTGTACATGCATTATGCTGGGCTTTTGCTGGACAATGAATGCGCTTCCATGCCAATTCTTTGATGGACTGAATCAATGAGGAAACGGCTTATGTGATACACAGAGAAAGTAAAACATTTGTTTTCCTTTGCTTGGTGCGTACCTTTACTCAATTTCTGCTAGTTGTTACAATGTGTTACGTGTGACAGTGTGTGTTTTCTGGCTGAGAATTGTTGCCAGTGTTTTGGTCCAACAAGCTGATTTTGACGCATGAAATGTTTTGCTGCTTTGAGAGGTGAGATTAACTGTTTGGACAAGATGCATTTTGGTAATGCGACTGCATGTGGCTTCACTACTGATCACTGCAAGTTAGCAAAGACAAGTCAGAAATCAACATTAATCATGTCTCTGGTTAATGTTAATGTAAACTGTGGCCGCTTCAGAGTGCCAACCAACACTCAGGTCATTAAATATAGAAGAATAGAATATTGTGTACTGGATCCTGATTCAATGACCCGAATGAAGCCTGGCTTTTCCAACCAATAATTGCCCAAAGTCAAATGAGTCTGGGAGCCAATTTATTAATGCATGCAAAACAAAACTTACCCTTTTTCTTCTTAAGCCCCTCCTTCTTTAACTGGGAGTCATTTCCTCTCTTCCTCTTCTTCATTGCTGCAACAGTGGTAGAGGTAGAACAAGAAGAAGAAGAGAGAGACGGACAAGGGACAAGGTTCAGGACAAATACAGTCTCCTAGGTGTGGTCACGTTGCTCCATGGCGAGGCTGCTGTGCTGCTCCTCGTCCTGGCTGTGGCCCATACCCTCGACGGGGCTGTCACCCTGCTCCATGGTGGGGTTATCAGGCTCTGCTGATGGGTCAGTGTTGGGCTGCGGTTCTGTTGAGGTCATTCAAATATATTTTTAAATTCTTCTCAAATGAAAACTCAAATATATGTTTCAAACAAAGGCATTCTGAACAAAAAATCTTGCTCTTACCCTTAGTCAAAAGAAATTCATAAGCCCTCCTCATCTTCTCCAAGAAGTTTTTGGTGGTAGATGTGAGGGGCAAATGGGTTATTATGTCAGCTACCCACTTGTTAGAGGCCTTCTTGTCTTTTTTTCCCATAAATAAAATGGGCTTGTAGCCTATGGCCTCAAGTTTTCGCACCTGAAAGAAAGTAACCAGTTGGCACACATTAGTTAAACCCATAGCATGATTGGACACTTTAGTACTGTAGCAAGCATTTAATGGCAGTTAATGGAGTACAGTGGAAGAAAAGGAGCCGCAACTTGTTTGATTTAGATCAAATGAATAAAAATGAGCCTTTTCACTTACTGCAATACGGGCTGAATCAATAATGCGGCCAACATTCCGGTTTGGGACGATACCTTGACCCCACTTGCTGTCCAATGATGCTGTCTTTTCCTTCAACTTCTTCTTCATTGACAGGCTCACATAACACATGCTGCAAGTTTTGAGGCTTGCAGCATTGAGTGTCTGGCAAGATGGACAGGGCCTGAACTTTGGACGTGTCATGACACACACTGATATAAACAAAAACAAGACAGATAACAAGATATTTTTTTACAGACAAGAACTTAATACTGACAGAAAGATACACAAACAGCAACAGAAAGACTGACAAGTACAACACAGCACGGGCAGGATAACAAGACAGACAGACGTGGCTCTAAAAAGTGCCTTTGGTTTGCGTTTTAGAAACGATGCTTCAAGGAGGGACAAATGGAAGAAGACAATTGAAGGACCTGTTGGAGAGAAAACACTTTGAACCAACTATTCAGAATTGAACAGCCTAGATTTGACATCTGTGTTCTCCTCATCAGAACGTTGACATCATACTTAAGACTACCAACATACTGACCGTTCACACTACTCATTTCAATTCAATTCAATTCAAATGGGCTTCATAGGCATGCAGGTTTAAATAACAATGAATCACTACTCTCCATTTATGATATGCTGGACTGCTAAGTTATAAAGCAATTATGTATAGCCTATATTCTATTCTATTTACATTGTACTATTTTACTATGACTGTGCCCAGAATGATTCCATTGTGCTAGGGACCAGAATGGAAATGAGCCTATGGGCTTTATTGTGTCATCCCTGACTATTTTGTATTTGAATCTATGACACACAGAGTGCTTGATTCATACTATATCAATAATGGTCAAATCAAATCAATCAATCCAAACTTTGACCCAGTAAGCCAGTGTACAAATGGTTCAGACAGTTTCATGTCAGTCTTCTACAGCCCTTCAAATGAAGTGGTGGGCCTACGTATATAACATAAAGTTGAATTGAGCACGGAAAAAGCATCATGTGCTAACTACTGGCTTACAGCATCACGTGTTAGCTAACCCTACGTGCATTTGGTGCAGCAAGTTATACCTCAATGTCTTAAATAGTTACTGTACATCAAATGATTACCCTGCTCTCCTAAAGATGCTAACAAAAACTTATTTTCTTGACCTGACACATTTTAAGGCGTACATTTAAGGATTTTATCTCGATATGTCACCTGTCTAATTAATTTATCAGTGTACTTACCGAGGGGGAAAACAGCAATGGGACGCTGCATCTGGGTTGCCAGGTCTAAGACAGAATCAGCCCGAAATCTACAAGATCCATGTGTGAATGTGCTGATCTGAAGTTAGTTTGGTAGGATTTAGGAATAAATTAAGTATATCACTTAACATATGGGTTTCTATATATTCCCCATATAATGTGAATGCAAAAATAGGTCTACCCCAGCCAGCAGACAAAGACTTCAACCCGCGGGACTTCAATTCCGTAGGAATAGCGCGGACATGGCAACGCCGTCTCATCGCATACAATTACGTCACACACTTCTGATTTAGAAAAAAGTACACTTTTCCCAATAAAAATAATAATCTTTACTTTTGCATCATTCTTTAAAAATACTATGGCTCGTGTTGTGATAAGAACTGCTTGCGAATCCCTGCTGTGACTGCAGATTTCCACAAAAGTGGGCCAAAATACGTTTCTTGAGTATTAAATAATCTCTGTAATCGCGATTACAAACCTCAGAGACAGAGAAATAAAAAGCATTTGAGCCTATTATTTGCTGTAATATTGCCTAATTGTTGTATGGCCTAACACAATACTCAAATCATATAATTTATTGTAACCAATCAATCAATCAATCGATCAGCAATATTGCCCCGTATTCATCAGCACACAACGGACTGCGGTCTCCCCGACTCGGTCCCGTGGCGTCATATGCAGATGTTATGGGAGCTCTATAGAAGTCAACCTGACTACCCCAAGCGTTGAAAATTGACGCTAAAGGGGTACCCAGTACGTTAAGAACTGACGTGAGGGGACACTGCCCGATCGTCACGCATGGGACGACTTGGGAGTGAGACCGTGTTGGTCCTGAAGACAGAGACGTCCATCCCCAATTACACAGTGCGACCACCTGGAGAGCTTCTTGATCCAGGAGAGAGCCTTGACCTGTCTGCTGCAAACAGAGAACCACTCTCATACACAAGTCCAACGCTGATGTGTCTGCCATGGTTGTCAACCTCCTCTGCAAGGGCTCTGCAAAGCTCTTGGTGTAGAAGAACAAGCTGAAGCTATTATACACCTCATCCAAGTCCAAAGGCCACAAAGCTACAGCATAGCTACTGTCAGAGTGGGAACAATGATGCATGTGTGCTGCAGGTAAAGGGTTTTCTAGTCTTCTAGTCTAGATGACCACTCAAACCCCATCACACACACTTTCATACAGCACATCTATGTGCAGCACATTTTTCTATCTGCCAGCACAGACGGCAGAAGCAGGAATCAAACCCCCAACCCTTACGTTGAAAGACGACTGGCTCTACTACTGAGCTACAACACCTCTGGACCTGTGGTCCGATACAAACCACTAGAATGAAGAATGAAGTGTTCTAGAACAGCAAAGTGTCTAAAAGAGCCTCAGTGACAGCAGGTGGTCACATGTCAGCCAAAGAGAATCAGAACAGCCAAAGTCACTGAGATGGAAAACACGACGAGACACGACAGGTTGAGACAGCACAGGCTGCAGTTAGCTGTGGAGACCACCTGCTGATCTAAGTCACTGAGGAAATGCTTTATGAAGAGTCTGCAGTGTCTGCCTGTGACCACAGTGACATTGGATGTTATCCCTACAGATGCAAACCAGGATCAAGGATGATATCCCTGTTCAGGAGGCTCATTCTTCTGTACAGGAAATAAAAAAGTACACACAGGAGTTGTTGATGAGAGGATGGATCGTAAAGTCTCAGTCCCCGTACGCCGCACCTGTGTGAGAGAAAAAAAGGACCCTAGTCATTACGTCTTTGTATCAACGACCAACAAACACCCTCTCCCTCGCATGCAGGACTGGCTTCACTCACTTCTCTCTTAGATCAGGGCAAAGCCTACCATCAAGGCTTCACTGCTCAGGGTTCCAGGCGCCCCGTGGGTCTGTATGAATGGATCAGAACGCCCTGTGACACACTGAGGGATGACCTGCAGGCATATTGCAAGTATTCTGTTTATTGACTTTGCACAGAAGATTTATGTCGTCGCTTCATAAAAACTGTGAAGAATATTGAAGCTGCACTGGTTTATGGAAAATGTTCATTGGTAATGTGCTTTATGCTGTTTAATGGTACAATGTTATTGTGTTTCTAACCAGAGGCTTTTGCACTGAAAATGTTTGAATGTGATGAGTGTAATCATTACAGACTTTACTGTAAATGCAGTAAACCTCATACTCTGATGTGATAGAGTGTACATTAGAAATGGGACGTGTTTATGACTGAAACAGGAACTGACACTCGGGAAAACGTTATGTTATTTTTCTATGTGACCCATTAAAAATGCAAACACATAATAAGTTGAAAATAGAAAGAAATTGGACAGTGCAGTGTGTTTTTATTATTATTTATTTAACCTTTATTTCTCACTGAGACACAGGCTCTCATTTCCAAGAGACAACTGTCAGACAATCACAGAACAACACAGTTACAGACAGACAGCACAACAATAAAGGAAATGTCCAAAATGTCACGTGAACAAACACATTCAAACACCGTCTCCAGTGACTCTAAAATCTAAATGTTAAATGTGTCCTCTGGGTACAGGAAATCAAAACTGTACCAGTGCAGAATGGTATGACATTATGAGAATGAACACACTTCACTAAGAACATGGTTCTTATTTCCTAGGTTTAACTTCTTGGGGAGCAGGGTTGCTTAAATATTTGTGGCCCACGTTGCTGAGATAGGAGTAGAGAGATCTGGTCCTCACGAAGAACCCAGGACCCTCCTGGTTTGAAGAATGGACACAAAGACCTCATCAATGACTCTGATGACTGGGAAGAGTCTCTGAAGGTCCGTCAATCTGACCTCTGACCTCCAATAACATGATCATACATGGAAGGAAACACCTTTCTAGTAAGATTTGACCTCCTTGACATTTGGTAGCGTGGTTCAGTACATTCAGAACATGTTTAAATCCAGGCTTTTCCACCTAAGGTCACTTTTCTGATGCTACAAACACGTCTATAGCACTAGTTACCGCTTTAGTGCAAGTTGAATTTAGAGCAAGTTTTGCTCCAAATGAGGACAGAAGAGTTATCTGTGTTAACAGAGTTGTTTTCAGAGTTATGTCTACGACCTCATGATGCATGTGGAGACGTCCTGTGCTTTGCTACTCACACATAACATGGTTTACACACCATGACAAGAACATTGTTGACAACATTCACAGGGGAACACAAAATATTTCCATACCAGTGATTTCAGAGAATTCTATTGCATTTATGACATATATTATCTCAAGGCACTGTACACAGACAACATCATGGAGCACTACAGACTACAGACCCAGCCAGGGACCAGTTCATCCGAGCCATAACCCCCAGGAGGCTGCGCATTCAGACCCATCTCGCCCATCCCCGCTCCTTACAAGAGGCTTTGGAGCTGGCTCTGGAGAGGGGGACTGTGGAGGGCGGGACCAAAGCGGCCCTGGAGAAAGTGATCCTACGGTGAGAACCGCTGCATGCGCTGACATGACGGAAGTGATCCGGAGTGCCACACGCCCTCCCCAACGCCCCCTGCTCTGCTGGGGATGCGGACACCCTGCCCGTATTGGATCACAGCCCCATTCTCCCTGCACCTACTATCCCACAGACAGTGACTGACCCCTTCCCACCACACACACCTTTGACTACACAGGGGCATAGCCCCACCCTCCCATTCTGCTCTTATCAATGAGGCCGAATGAAATAAATCAGGTTGTTCAACTCCAGGAAAGTCTCAGAGACATTAAGTCCTGGATGACCTGTAACTTTCTACTTTTAAACTTTTATACTCGGCCCTAAACACCTCAGAGAAAAACTTTCTGATCACATTGTCACTTTAGATGACATCACCATGGCTTCCAGTTGTGTCCACTGTGAGGAACCTTGGAGTTACTTTTGACCAGGAAATGTCATTTGATTCACACATAAATCTCATTTCAGTGTAACCTGGTTAAGAATCCTTACTAAAAAAAATAATGAATAATTAATGAATTATAAAAGTTCATATTTGGTTAAAATGTTATTAAAAGTGTATTAAAAATGTAAAAGGAGTAGTTCATAAAGGTTAAATAGGTTGATAAAAGAGTATGGTGTAATAAATGACATAAATATTCATGTTTAAATATTTCATTTTATTTTGATGGGGAGAGAGGAAGTTCTGATTGAGAAGAAGCGTGATCCTGGTCACTGATTTGATAAAGGTGTGATTGACAGGTTCAGACCGGAGGTGAGCGAGTGAAGAGTGTGTGGTTTTTGGGGTAAACTTGACAGAGAGAGCGAGCGACGACGACGTGAGTGTGAAATTTTATAAAGATAATAAGTTAAGTGTGTAGTTTTGCGTGTCTAAGAGATTGTCTGCTCGACTCTCGGAACCTGGACATTGAAGCTACTGTTGTTTTGGTGTACAGTTTGAGAAGTTTCAGCGCGGAACTTCTATAATAATATAAAATGTAATTGTGTTCATTTATTGACTCCTTCACATAAATATCATGTGTTCATATTTCTGCTCAACTGGATTAAAATGGCGGCTGTGTTTTTTGTTTACCCGTTGCCATGGTGAATCATAGTATCAGAGCTCCATTGATGATGGCTTTTTTCATTCCCAACGCACACACTGAACACAGAGTGAATTGAACTAATGCTGATCAGCTGTTCTGAAACCAAAAACTGGTCAATCTAGAGTTAAGGTTTTAACTCAGAGTTTGTTGAACCTGCTTTCTGAAACAGGCCCTGGTCTCAACTCTGGATTGTCACGGTGTTGAGTTTCTAATAGACTTCCCTAAACTTCTAGATAAGAGAGCTGCTCCAGCTGCACGGGAGCTGCTGAGGGAGCTAATGCCAGGGGAGTGGCTAACTGACTTAGCTTCTATGGTGCGAAGCTGAGTTTCTACCTCACTAAGCCTCGCCTCCAGTGTCTTTATCACTAAAGGAGGCAGAGGAGTAACTCAACATGTGGCACACAACACAGGAGAGAGCAGGAGAAGGAGAAGCCATTGCTGCTAAGCTAACTTGTCACGCTAGCAAAGAAAAACCACAGTACGTGAATCGTGAGAGTGACAGTGAGAGTTTAAGTAGCGGGTGAAAGTATTAACCAATTTACAAAACGAGTGCTTGTTCAGTTCATCGATCGTAACAGTAGATCAATCACAGAGAGAGCAGGAGACACAGCGTAACACCGGTGGAAGAGTATGGTGTTATATTTGGGCCACATTCATGAAGGAACAATGTGAGATTTTGAGCACAGAAAAATATATTTTGCAAGCTTAATACATGTATTTGCATGTTTGCAAATATTCATTTTAACAGTTTAATCAATTTTACTCGTATGTCCTCTCACATCTAAAATCTCAACCTTCTGTGCTCGCTCTTCTTTACCCGAGCGCTCGCTCATCTTTACCCGAGCGCTCGCTCATCTTTACCCGAGCGCTCGCTCATCTTCAAAATATATCTTAATTGTTGGGGAACAACAGTTATGGGCAATCATTTGATTGTTAAAAATAATGAAATTATTATGTTTAATAGTTGTTTATTTCTTAAATATTTTTGAAAAATAAAGTAAATGTTAATTTTGTAAATCGGGGCTCTACCCTGAAAACGAGAAGAGACAATCAATCTACGGTATGTGTTTAAAATCAGTCTACGCAATCCTAATATTCCAATAAAACAATTTTGAAGGAATAGATTTGTGCACTGGCTCTCTGAACCCCAGCATACGTGCACAAAAGACACAGAGCGTTTAAGTGAATAAACAATATAACTTATAATAATATGAATTAAGCAACTTGAATCCATCTAGATCAATGAATATCAAAAGCACAATGAAAATCATGTTATTTGAATTAACAAAGTCACTCACTACAACTAAAAATCACAGACACTGGTGTTTTATGTTGTTCATAATTTGTGTGATTATTAGTTGTAGTGAGTGACATTTGTTAATTCAAATAACTCAATTTTCATTGTTTCCAAAACATAATCAGGGACAGTAAATGAGTCATTACACACATTATTCTGTGTGTCATTGGATCATGACGTGTGACACTGAACAGCTCCTCTGCCGTGGATCATGGTTCTGATCACTTCCCCTTTGACCTCTCCTCTCTAAAGTGCAGATACAGTCATCATAGAGTAAACTTACTGAGGAAAAATGACCATCATGCAACTGTGCCCTTTTATCAAAAACAGCAGCACAAAGTTTGACCCTCCTTTCAACTCAAAGGTTGTGGGTTTGTGGGTTAAGGGCAAGACCCTTCACCTTGTGTTGCTCCTGACAGTTAATTATAGTTATTATATCTGGAAAGTATTTAACACTAATTAGCAAACAAATATTACAGATACAGAAATATGGTGTTCCTTCCCCATAATAATACAGTTCATTTCATGCCAAAAACACACCAACATTTATAAACAGGAACCAGGTGGAAAAACCATGTAATTCCCATTTTAGTAGGAAAGTTCTTCTTTATTATGTTGCTTTCAGAAGATCAAAGACTTATTGCTCTAATCATTTCCAGCAGACTGTACACTGAGAGGTGTAATGCTGCCCTCCACTGTTCAAAGTTCTCAGTCTCATCTTAAAGTTAAAGTTAGTTTTTATTAATCCCCTTAGGGGATTTTTGACCCATCCTAGAATTAGGAGCAGTGGGCTGCCACACTGAGTGGCGCCCGAACCGGCGACCTTCTGGTTACAAGTCAAGTTCCCTTTCCACTTGGCCACGGGCTGCCCCTTCTCGTCCTTCTTTGTTGCGTTCAAAACACCTTAAAGAAAATTGCCTTAATGGCAAGATGACAATTCTTCTCAATATTAAAAACTGATTATAGGGAAAAACCTGAGCGCCCCAGGTCAGCCTGTTGTCCTTTGAATATACTAGATGAAAAAAGCATTTTAATTGTCCCGGGAAGTCCAAACTGGCAGAGACCATCTGCATGTCAAAGTAACATCCATCATGTTTATTATGTGCCAGTATCAAAGCTCCTCTTCAAAGAGTTCTCTAGTGTTCCATGTCACCTGGAAGGAGTTCTTACATTACAAGATAACCTCTCGTGCTCCACATCAGTTGGAACTCACACGGTTGCATTACTGCTCTCTCTTCTATTCTTACTTAAAAAAGAACGAATTTCACAACCATGTCACTGGAAAGAATCATATCTTTCTTGATCGGTGACTGTTGTGGAGCACTCAGTCCTCTGTACAAGCGATTGGTAGACAACATCTTTCCAGCAAACCAAAAGAATTGGCTAGTAAAAGCCAACATGGAGAAGCTGACATTCTATGCCTTGTTGGTTCCAGAAGAGCTTGACTGTATTGGCGCTTACCTGCCTAAGAGAATGTCAAAGGATGTGGCTCGACAAAGATACAGGTATGTGTGCATAGCAATGGAAGCGCTGGACCAGCTGCTGATGGCCTGTCGCTCTCAGAGCATCAACCTGTTTGTGGAGAGTTTCCTGAAGATGGTGCGTGAGGTGCTAGAGTCGGACAAACCTAGCCTACAGATCCTAGGAACCAATTCGTTTGTGAAGTTTGCCAACATACAAGAGGACAACCCCTCCTACCACCGCTGTTACCATTTTTTTGTGTCACGTTTCAGTGACATGTGCCACTCTAGCGACGAAGACCCCGACATCTGCTTCAAGATTCGCATGGCAGGTATCAAGGTGAGGATGACGGTGAATGACGACCTACAGGCCAATATCTGGGACCCTGAGCTCATGGACAAGATTGTCCCCTCTCTACTTTTCAACCTCCAGAGTGGAGAATGCACACAGAACCACTCCCCTTCGCTGCTGCGGATGTCAGAGAAAGAAAAGAGTGGCTTGGTGGAGTTGACAGAGTGCTGCTTTAGGGAGCTTCTGAGACGAGCTGCCTATGGCAAAACACTTATTAGTCTCATGGATTGGCATGACAACAGCTCCAAGCTCCTCAGCATGAGCAGCATCCTGGACATATCTGTGCTCAAGATCAAAGTGGTCAAGTGTTCCAGACAAGATAAGTTATTCATGAAAGGTCACGGCCAGCAGCTTTACCAACACATCTACTTGGCGTGCAAGGAGCAGAGCAATGGTAGGCAGCATTACGAGAACCTTTTTGCTTTGTTTGCCATTTTGAGTGTGGAGCTGGCAAATCCAGAGGTGGTTCTGGACCTCGTTCGCCTGACAGTTGCATTGCAACTGCAGGACCTGGTGCCAGGTTGCAGGACGTGGCACTGTCAACTGACGAGGATCTGCCTATTAACAATCGCTGTGCTATTCATTCCCTGACTGCCGCTAACTTCAACCTTATTTGCCAGCTCACCACTATTCCACCCTTTAACAAGCATATACATGAGGTTATTAAGGTCAGACAGGTAAATAACCCTCACCTTTTACCCGAGGGTGTCTTCACGAACAACTCCAAGCTGCCTGCCTCACTGGAGAATGTGGAAGGGGATGTTTTATTTCTCCAGTCAAAAATCTCTGAAGTCCTTGGGGGTGGTGGTTATAACACATAGAGACTTTCTATACCTTTCATTCATTACATTACATTACATGTCATTTAGCAGACGCTTTTATCCAAAGCGACTTACAAAAGTGCATTTAAACATTTGGGTTCAAATAAGAGCTAGAAGTAAGTAAGAGCTTCAAGTAGAACAAACTATGAAGTGCTAGTCGTAAGTGCGAGGTACAAGTTTTTTTGTTGTTGTCTTAGTCGAGGTAGAGTCGGAAGAAATGTGTTTTTAGTCGGCGTCGGAAGATGTGGAGGCTTTCAGCTGTCCGGATGTCGATGGGGAGATCGTTCCACCATTTGGGAGCGAGGACAGTGAACAGTCTCGAGTTCTGCGAGTGCCTCTGCGATCCTCTCAGTGAGGGGGCAGCGAGCCGGTTTGTCGATGCAGAGCGGAGTGGGCGGGCTGGGGTGTAGGTTTTGATCATGTCCTGGATGTAGGCTGGACCGGATCCGTTTGTAGCATGGAACGCAAGCACTAGAGTCTTGAAGCGGATGCGAGCAGCTACAGGAAGCCAGTGAAGGGAGCGGAGGAGGGGTGTAGTGTGGGAGAATTTTGGTAAGTTGAAGACCAGTCGAGCTGCTGCATTCTGGATGAGTTGCAGAGGTCGTATGGCGCATGCAGGAAGACCAGCCAGGAGGGAGTTGCAGTAATCCAAGCGTGAGATGACAAGAGCCTGGACCAGAACCTGTGCCGCCTTCTGGGTTAGAAGAGGCCGAATCCTTCGGATGTTGTGCAACATGTATCTGCAAGATCTAGCTGTTGCAGCAATGTTGGCAGTGAGGGAGAGATGGTCGTCAAGTGTCACACCCAGGTTCCTTGCGGTGTGAGAAGGAGTTACCACAGAGTTGTCGAGGGTGATGGTTAGATCTGTGGTGGGAGAGCCCTTTCCTGGGAGAAAAAGAAATTCAGTCTTGTCGAGATTGAGTTTCAGGTGATGGTCACAGTACACAGATGATGATGATCATCTGTCCATTGGTGAAACTGTCTCACAGGTGGAGTTACAGTCTAGAAATAGTCCAGAGAAAGAAGAGAGGAGAGTGACAGAGGAGATCACATTCAAAGCCTTGAAAAATGTCATTGTGGGCAGTGTGGATATGGAGGAGCAGGACAGGGAGTGGAGGAGACAAGTGATGGAGAAGTTTCAGAAGGCCCCCTTTAAGGCAATAGCTGCACATTGTGGTCCATTGTGGTCCATGTATAGGAGACTAAATCAAATCTTAGAGATTACAATTAGATCTCCACCCAGTCCTGCTGGAACCATGTTATCAAGTCATGGCCAAAGTCAAAGATCATCTGTAGAAAGTCAACTAAGGTGATGAATAAGTATTGTACACACTTTAATGGCTGTAAAGTTGTTAACCACATCATTTACAAGAGATATTCAGCAATAACAAATGTTGTATCCAGGCCACTGGATAACATTTTTTTAACTTAGTCCTCTGAAATGACAATTATTTCACTCAGCGGGCAGAACTTCAGGCCATCCTGAACAAAACCACCCACAGCCACCTATCTCTCTGTCTGTATGCATGTACTGTATATACACACAATTTACACAATGTTTTTTGGTTTTTTTTAAATAATGATTTAATTATTAAGTTTCATTCAATTATTGTAAATAAAGTATTCAATTGTTCAAAATTGATTAAATCATCAATATAATCAATTAATAACCAAATTGTACATAATACAATATAATAATAACAAAACTGATTTATATGGAATTAGATTTTCAAACAACATTTTCAAGAAGCAAAAAAAAATAATCGATTTAATCATTCAAAAATATTTTATTTTATTGTTTGAAAACACACTTTCACGTTCTTTGTGCCGTGGTCTTTTGTTTGTGGGTGGGCCTTAGGAAGCTGCCTGCTGATTGGCTGGAGTTTTGGAGTGACAGCTCAATGGACTGGAAGTCATCACAGCCTTGAGTCCGTCTGGAGCCCGTTAGACCATGGATGTATTATAAGAACTCAGAGCCGGCCCTGGGCATAGGCAGTATAGGCAAATGCTAGGGGCGCCGTCATCCGCAGGGGGCGCCGAAAACGTATTATAAAAAAAAGTATTATAAATACTACTTTTTTTTTCTTTTTTTTTTTACCAGTGCCATTATTACTATTATTTCGAAACATTATATAAGCCCACAGCAACATAAAGTCATAGAAAGGCTATTAAATAATGCAGAAGCCTTTTTTCTGGGTGCAATGAGCCTTTGCGCTGTGTGAGGGGGGCGGGGTCAAGAGTCCAGCTGCCTGAATCCGACAAGACCGTGACCCAGAGACGAAGAAAAAGATTAATGACACTGTATCGGAATTATGTCCAAAAGACTAAAGCCACCCGGCGCCCAAGGAAGAAAAAGAAGGAAAGAAGAGGAAGAAAAACGTGAAAAAGATAGAGGTACAGTAATGTCAATGTGATGAAGTTCATGAAATTACTAGTTTAATGCATCGTAGTTACCGTTGTTGGAGCAGAGTGTTAGCTCGTACTTCAGACGATAGCGACATTGTTTAATAATCAATAAATAGCTGAGTCGACGTTTGTTAATGTTACTCCACCTTAAATTCGTCAGGGACGTTTGGAAACTTAACGTTAGGCCTGTTCAGGTGTTATTTTACAGGTGTCTTTCCTGCTTGTATGTCAGTTAAAATGCTTTTAGTTGTCCGTCCCCTTTGTAATAAGGTGGTTGTAAGCCTTTGGTTTTATGTGTCACAGTTTATGTTTGTTAAAGTTTACATCAGTGTTAAAGTGCAGTTAAAGTGTATTACTGTTACTATTTCATATCTTAGCTGTCCCATATCATTCATAGGCTATATATACATATATATTCATTTCACTGCACTTTACTGGTTTTTGCACTCTGGTTAGACTGAATTGCATTGCAATGACAATAAAGTTGAATGAATCTCATCACATTTTCATTATTAGTCTATATTAGTCTCATGTATAGCACACCAAGCATCTGTTTTTTTATTCAAATGTAACATGCAGTCGTCACATATACTTCTCTTCTCTCTTTAGATGCACTTTTAAAATATTTCAGTACCACCCCCAGTGACACAGCATCAGGTGCTCCTGTCCTTTTTAATTTTATCACTTGTTTCTTTCTTTACTTTTTATTTGGTGAGATATTTTTTACTCAAAGAAATAAAATCTTGAAAACACACATGCAGTTTCTGTGTGATTGTATGAAAGTTGATCGTGAAATTGACTGCTGCGATGCAAGGGGGCGCCAGCTAAAATCTTGCCTAGGGCACCAAATTACTCAGGGCCGGCACTGTAAGAACTGGATGTAGCTCCGCCCCCTCTGCCTTGAAGACAATGTTGTCATGGTGGCCACTCGTGGTACTGCAACAACAAATACTCATGCGGCCCAAAAAGCAATTTTCCCATTGAGCACAATAGTAAAAGAGACGCCTGTAAAAGTGTCCACAAGACACCTGGAGACATGGACACAGACATGTATAGATCTTTATATTCTATATTTTTAATTCATGGAGTTTCACATTTGTAAAACCTTCCTAAAGGCCATAAAAAGCCCAGAAACATCTTATTTCCCAGAGTGACGTCACAGCTGTGTACGAGCACAGCAAAGCGCGGTCATGTGACTCATGTGGCTACTGTCAGGGAAACGTACGATGTGAAAGCTTTATGAGAAATTTGAATAAATGAAGGCGGTGACTGGTTTTCTTTTACATTTTTTAAATATTAGGACGAAACAGGCTTTAGTTATTTATTCGTCGCTCATTAGGATTTATTTCAAATTTATTATCGATGTATTAATGAGCTGCTGTGTGGATTCATGCTGATATCGAGAACACGGGGCAGATGACGGTGTGATGACCTCAGACCTGCGCTCACTTCACCACTGATTCCCGGGGAGGCTGCTGGTCTTATCATCACTATCTGTTCATAAAGTTACTGATAAATGTGATGAACACATGAATTAGAGTTGAAGTAAAATGTTGAGTGAAAAAATCTGGAGTTTTAAACTACGTTTAACACATTGTTATTGTTCCTAATAATATGATCGGGAGTCTGCAGGTTTTTCTGGCCTGACTATTTTAATATTTTATGATTATTATATTTACCATAAATTGTAATTATAAAGATAAGTTAGCTTTATTTATAAACCACCTATACAAAAATTTGAACTTTGAAATTTAAACCAAAATACAAAGCATAGCAATGAGACCAAAAATCATATTCATGGTTAATATTCAATGGAATTGTTTTTTTAAATCATAATAAAAGTACTTTATGTTATTACTATTATTTTCTTGGACAATATTATATAAAATCCCTGAGTCATGTGACAGTGATTATCATACAGTTTATCAGCCTGGTCTGTACTGTGAACCAGGCATTATTTTCATTAGCTCTCATGTGCTGGAGTTCAGAGTTTTTGAATATTGAAGCAATTATTCTGTCAAATATTTAAAAAGCATTTTTTAAAACTCATCAGTAGACAACATAGATACATTGAACTGATGCAAATGAAAAGGAAACACATGTTGACTGGTCAGGGTTAAACTGTTAGATATGTAATTATACATAATGTAATAAAGGTTATGGATATTATTAACATTGTAGATGAATACTCTTGGATTAAAGACACATTATGTTAAATGTTGAAACAGCTCGTCACAGGTTCAGGACGTTAGGACTGAAAAATCACACCATCATCGTTGGAGTTCTGTCACAGATCTGTTGAAGCAGCATCTCACACACACACACACACACACACACACACACACACACACACACACACACACATTCATCACCCCACCTGTTGAGAGAAGACGACAGAGAGTCAGAGTCAGAGTCAGTGATGCAGCTCAGATGTGGAATAATAACATCACATGTTACAACAGCTCACATTCACTCATTCACCAAACACTGGTTGTTTGGAGTTGTGTGAAAACAAATCAACAGAAGTATTTGGACTATTATGAAGTATTCAAATACATTCACAGTATTTTCATATGGAGTTTTGCAGCTTTAACAGCTTCAACTCTTCTTGGAAGACTTTGCTCAACACTTTGAAGTGTTTCTGTGACAATTAGTGTCCATTCATTGTGTCGAGCATTGATGAGGTCACACACTGATGCTGGACCACAAGGTCTGGCTCTTAATCTCTGTTCCAGTTCATCCCAAAGGTGCTGGATGGGGTTAAAGGTCAGGGCTCATGTCTTTATAGTGGTTGCTTTGTCCACTGGGACACAGTCATGTTGGAGTAGAAATGTCTGCGTCTGCTGAACTTCAGATTGTCCTTCACTGAGAGAAGAGGCCGAGAGTCCAAAGCCCCATTGAAACACGTCAATTCAAATACTTTTGTCCATATAGTGCATCTATAGTGCTGCAGGAACTACTCCTCACCAGCAGGGGTTGCTGTTTCTTTATGTTCATCTCTGTTGACATGGAAGTCAAGGTCACATGTTCAGCTGTGGCCTTAAATGCGTACTCTGTGTACTTTGATGGAAAGTATTTGTTAGTAGATATATTTCAGGGACATTTGGTTTTTTGATTGAATTGTTGTTGCCACTGTTTCATGTTGCCTCACACACACACACACACACACACACATGGTGACGATACTCAAGTCACTCATTTGCATATTTCTTCAGGAAAAAGTTGTGTTTATATTCTGTTCATGCAGAATTTGTCTATAAACCTTAAACCAGAGACAACTTTGATTTTGACTCATGTTACAGAGTCTTGGAGGCGGAGCTTTAACCTGAGGTCCAACAGAAAGGGGCGGGCTTTGTCACTCCAGTGTTCATGTTTACAGCAGAGTCACTATCATGTCTGTGTCTGCAGCCTCTTCATGTTATTTGATATAATGTGAATGTAAATGACTTTCTCGTGGTTTTATGTGGTTTACACTTGAAGGTGTTTGTGGAAGACTTTTAAAAAAAGGTCAATGAAGTCTACTTTCTGGGAAATTGTCCTCATTTTTGACCGAAAAAGTGAAGAAAACTAACTCTAACATTGTCTTAAAAGAAGAGAATGACAACTTCATGTAAGCTTTAATAAACAGTAACAAACAACAGTTTGAATGAAATCCCTGCTGCTCCTGCTTCACTACTGCTGTGTTTAAAACACAAAGGTCAAATTCACTCTCTCTGTACTTACGTACTTACACTAACTCTTAGTTTGTTTCATGTCTTTTTCATTTGTTTCCATGTCTTGTCACTAGTTCTCCTGTCATCTTTCTTCCATGCAATCAACTCATTTCCCTCACCTGCTTTTCCATTGGCTCATTAGTCCCTCAGTGATTATATAGCAGCCCATTTTCAGATGGTCTTGTGTTGGTTTTTTGCTCCAGCATTTCTAGTTAGTCTTCTTGTTCTGATGTGTTTGCCTGTTTGTGACTGATTTCCTGCTTTTGGACTTAGTAATCTGCGTTTTCCTGCCTCGTTGTCGTGCTTTTGGGTTCTCCCTTGCCAAGGTGTCAATTCTTAAAGTCAGAGAAGACTCACTTTCATTTCTTTGCTTGTGATAAAGATCATTTCTTGATATTTTGCTCATTTCTTCATGCTTTTGTCAGAGTTTGAAGGAAAATGACGTTCCAGTCTGAAAGTGGCTACTTTGACGTTTTCTAACCAAACAAGATGTGCTGCTGTTTTTACAGTGTATGATACAGTGGATCTATAATCTGTGATGAAGTCAAACTACAAACAGCTGATGGACGCTCATCATGTGAGGCGCTCAGCTCTAGTCTGTGAGTAGCAGCAGCTCGTGGCTCGTCTGTTGTCTCTCTGTGTCTTTGTGTCCAATCATGAAGTCTGTCACTATTGTGCTGTCACAGCTTCACTGAGGAAACACTGATGTTTGTCTGACTGTGATTAGAACAACACTCTACTCACCTCAGAGTCTCCAGTCTGTAGTCTGGACTCTTCTGAAGATCACACAGAGGCTTCACTGCTGAATCCTGCAGCTGGTTCACACTCAGGTCCAGGACTCTCAGGTGTGAGGGGTTGGACTTCAGAGCTGAGACCAGAGAAGAACAGCTGATCTCTGTCAAACTGCAGCGACTCAACCTGAATAAAGAATAAAAGTGTTTTGTTCAGCAGGTGAATTTTAATGTGTGAGTCAAATATCAGCTGTGAGGATGAAAATGTATCTGAACATTTTCTACAGTGTATTTAGAAAGCATGAGTCATGTGACTGTGAGACACACGAGTGTGTGAAGGTTCAGTTCAAGTGAACGTGAAGAATAAAGACGTTTGACGCAAAGAAACAGCAGCAAAATGACAAAGAAGTCACAGGTGAATTTCAACACAGCCTCACTTTTCACATCAAGTTCAACTCAATGAAATGAATCAATGATAAGAAGCAGAAACAGGTGGAGTCTGTGTGCAGGCTGTACACTGAGAGGTTCAATACTGCCCTCTACACTTCAAAGTCCTGAATCACACTTCTTCTCAACATCTTTACAATTCTATATTTTACACTTGATTTGATTCTTTGATTCATCTGTGTTTAGTAAACCAGCTTAAAGGTGCATTACCACCACCTTTATTGCTGCAAAGAATTCTGGGACACGGCCGTCCGCCAAACATACACCAGATGACGAGTCATGGGACAGTTGGGACACGCCCACGTCACGGTGCTGTGACACATGTTGACAACATCTGGACCATGAGTCCACACTTGGAGGATCCAGCCTTATGAACTGAGACACAGCTGATTTGAAGATGAGAGGAAGCTCCTGTTTGTTTGTAAACAGTCACAGCTGTGACATCATCAACAACACTCATTCTGATTGGCTACATATGAACGTGTCAGAGGAGAAAGTGAAAAACATCAAGTTCAGTCAGAAAAGGTCAAAGCTGCGACTGACGTGAAAACTACAGCGACTGAAACACTTTAGAAAACAAAAAACCCGTCAGCTGTGAAAAGATCCTGATTCTACATCTGAGGGAAGAAAAAGTGGAAACATGGAACAACCATCACTGATTCAACTCATGTGACAACATGAATGACTTTCAGTTGTGGATGAAACATCTGACATTTACAACAGTAACAGAGAGTCAGTGAACTCACCTCAGAGTCTCCAGTCTACAATGTGGACTCTCCAGTCCAGAACACAGCAGCTTCACTCCTGAATCCTGCAGCTGGTTCCAGCTCAGGTCCAGGTCTCTCAGGTGTGAGGGGTTGGACTTCAGAGCTGAGGCCAGAGAAGAACAGCTGATCTCTGTCAAACTGCAGCCCCTCAACCTGAATAAAGAATAAAAGATGAGACTTTAGAACAATGTGTGAGTGTGTGTGTGTGTGTGTAAGGAGTTTATTTTATTCATCAGTGAATAAAATGAGTTTAATGTAAATGAAATGAAAGTTTAAAAAAACAACAGCAGCTTCGGTCAGTGAACTCACCACAGAGTCTCCAGTCTACAATGTGGACTCTCCAGTCCAGAACACAGCAGCTTCACTCCTGAATCCTGCAGCTCGTTCTTACTCATGTCCAGGTCTCTCAGGTGTGAGGAGTTGGACTTCAGAGCTGAGACCAGAGAAGAACAGCTGATCTCTGTCAAACTACATTTTATCAACCTGAATAAAGAATAAAACATGAGACTTTAGAACAATGTGTGTGTGTGTGTGTGTGTGTGTTTAAGGAGTTCATTTTATTCATCAGTGAATAAAATGAGTTTAATGTAAATGAAATGAATGTTTAAAAAAACAACAGCAGCTTCAGTCAGTGAACTCACCACAGAGTCTCCAGTCTACAATGTGGACTCTCCAGTCCAGAACACAGCAGCTTCACTCCTGAATCCTGCAGCTTGTTCCACCTCAGGTCCAGGTCTCTCAGGTGTGAGGGGTTGGACTTCAGAGCTGAGGCCAGAGAAGAACAGCTGATCTCTGTCAAACTGCAGCCCTTCAACCTGAATAAAGAATCAAACATGAGACTTTAGAGCAATGTGTGTGAGTGTGTGTGTGTGACTGTGTGTGTGTGTGTGTCTGTGACTGTGTGAGTGTGTGTGTGTGTGTGAGAGAGACTGTGTGTGACTGTGTGTGTATGTGTGTTTAAGGAGTTTATCTTATTCATCAGTGAATAAAATGAGTTTAATGTAAATGAAATGAAAGTTTAAAAAAACAACAGCAGCTTCAGTCAGTGAACTCACCCCAGAATCTCCAGTCTACAATGTGGACTCTCCAGTCCAGAACACAGCAGCTTCACTCCTGAATCCTGCAGATGGTTCCACCTCAGGTCCAGTTTTCTTAGGTGTGAGGGGTTGGACTTCAGAGCTGAGACCAGAGAAGAACAGCTGATCTCTGTCAAACTGCAGTTCCACAACCTGAATAAAGAATAAAAGTGTTTTGTTCAGCAGGTGAATTTTAATGTGTGAGTCAAATATCAGCTGTGAGGATGAAAATGTATCTGAACATTTTCTACAGTGTATTTAGAAAGCATGAGTCATGTGACTGTGAGACACACGAGTGTGTGAAGGTTCAGTTCAAGTGAACGTGAAGAATAAAGACGTTTGACGCAAAGAAACAGCAGCAAAATGACAAAGAAGTCACAGGTGAATTTCAACACAGCCTCACTTTTCACATCAAGTTCAACTCAATGAAATGAATCAATGATAAGAAGCAGAAACAGGTGGAGTCTGTGTGCAGGCTGTACACTGAGAGGTTCAATACTGCCCTCTACACTTCAAAGTCCTGAATCACACTTCTTCTCAACATCTTTACAATTCTATATTTTACACTTGATTTGATTCTTTGATTCATCTGTGTTTAGTAAACCAGCTTAAAGGTGCATTACCACCACCTTTATTGCTGCAAAGAATTCTGGGACACGGTCGTCCGCCAAACATACACCAGATGACGAGTCATGTGACAGTTGGGACACGCCCACGTCACGGTGCTGTGACACATGTTGACAACATCTGGACCATGAGTCCACACTTGGAGGATCCAGCCTTATGAACTGAGACACAGCTGATTTGAAGATGAGAGGAAGCTCCTGTTTGTTTGTAAACAGTCACAGCTGTGACATCATCAACAACACTCATTCTGATTGGCTACATGTGAACGTGTCAGAGGAGAAAGTGAAAAACATCAAGTTCAGTCAGAAAAGGTCAAAGCTGCGACTGACGTGAAAACTACAGCGACTGAAACACTTTAGAAAACAAAAAACACGTCAGCTGTGAAAAGATCCTGATTCTACATCTGAGGGAAGAAAAAGTGGAAACATGGAACAACCATCACTGATTCAACTCATGTGACAACATGAATGACTTTCAGTTGTGGATGAAACATCTGACATTTACAACAGTAACAGAGAGTCAGTGAACTCACTTCAGAGTCTCCAGTCTACAATGTGGACTCTCCAGTCCAGAACACAGCAGCTTTACTCCTGAATCCTGCAGCTTGTTCAGACTCAGGTCCAGGTCTCTCAGGTGTGAGGGGTTGGACTTCAGAGCTGAGGCCAGAGAAGAACAGCTGATCTCTGTCAAACTGCAGCCCCTCAACCTGAATAAAGAATAAAAGATGAGACTTTAGAACAATGTGTGAGTGTGTGTGTGTGTGTGTGTTTATTTTATTCATCAGTGAATAAAATGAGTTTAATGTAAATGAAATGAAAGTTTAAAAAAACAACAGCAGCTGATTTGAAGATGAGAGGAAGCTCCTTTTTTTTAGTTTTTATTATTTTATTGTCAACATGTAAAGACAGCAGCACAAGTATGTGAACCTAGTTCTTTAAGTTTCTAGCTTGAGATCTTTTTTACTTTTTAACTTTTTATTCAAGACTAGGAACATACAGACATTTAGCCACAAGGATATACAGAAATGAGTATATACAGATTAATACAAAGTGCATATCAGTAAAACATGAAACTAGTCATACGAATCACATACCAAATAAAAAACATAAAAACGAATGTAATTTCAATCAAAAATGAAATAAATAAACACACAAAAAGAAAAGCCATAATGTCTTAAATATAGTAATACATTACTCTATTTCATGAAAATACAGTAATGTGCGCTGGCACTTTTTTTGTTTGACATAGAGGATAAAGTATCTATGTACAAGTTGAATTCAACTGTGAAACTGTTCATGTTAGGGAAGGATTTAGAGAATCGTGCTTTATGAATATTGAATTTGCCAATTGCAAGAATGAGATTTGCCATGTGATTTAAAGATCTGTTGCTACAATTCAATTCAGTGACAATATCCTTTGGGGCAATTGCTATGACATGACCAGTCCTGTTCTGAATAAACTTCTCTACGTCTCTCCACAAAACAAAAGAAAAGGGGCAGTGATAAAACAGATGTAAAGTCGTTTCTGGCTCAGTTTTGCACTTTAGCATCAATGTCAACACATTTGGAAATGATTGTGTTACACGGGTAAATATTATGTAAGATTCTGAAATGAACTTCTCTGATTTTATTCCAAACACAAAACTGAAAGGGGCATAACCATGCTTTGTGCCACTTTATATGATCAAATTGTGAATTCCAGAAAGATTTGCTTTTGGGTGAAATCTTGTTCTACTTTTGAATCTCTTTCCTTATATGTTTGTTTGTACACTTTACATCTGTTAATGGTATCCCACCAATAAGTAGAGAAGGCACTTGAGGATCAATATTTTGATGGCCAAGGTGACATTTCATTCATTCAATTATGCCTGTGGGAATAGCTGGCATTACAGAAATCAACTCTTTATAAATGATAGGAACAGATTTTATTCTTAGAAATGGTTCATAACTATAAAGATGACCTTTATTATCAAACAAAGCAGAAACATAGATAATACCCCTTTCAATCCAGGCCTCCTTATATAGACTTTTCTTGTTAACAGTAATATCACTGTTATTCCAAATAAGAGTTTTATGTGGTGAAAAGTTGTGAACATAACACACTTTCCAAGACAATAAAGCCTGTTGATGACATTTTCAGACTTTTAGTGGCAATTTAGAAACGGACTAGTTACATCCCAATAGAAAGTTGAAGCCGCTTCCATTTTCAAAGATATTATATGGTATAAAATTCCATAGCGATTCCGGACATTCCAAACATTTCTGAAGCCATTTGATCTTAAAGGTGCAATTCAAACGGATCAAATCTAAGACGCCCAATCCTCCTTCTGCTCTCTCTAAAGTGAGAATTTCTTTTTTGAGGCAATGTCTCCTATGTTTCCACACAAATGTAATACATAAATGATTGATTTCTGTGCAGAACATATCACTAACAAAAAGTGACAAAGCAGGATAAACTAATCTTGATACACCTTCAGCTTTTGACAATAACACTCGAGCAAAGATTGAAAGGGCTCTCTGAAGCCATCAATTCAAAATTGTCTTAGTTTTCTTCATTTTGGGAAGAACATGTAGCTGTTGTCTGAGAGTCATGTCCTTGGAAATGTGAACACCAAGATATTTAACACACTGTTTGACAGGAATATCAAACATAAGTTTCTCTTCTGTCTCATAGAAACATAAAAGTTGACTTTTGTTGAGATTTAGTTTAAGACCCGAAGCTTCTGAAAATGCACCAGTTGCACGTAATGCACTTTGTATTTGCCCTTTATCCCTTAGAAACAATAGTGTATCATGGGCTAGCTGTGTCATTTTGATCTGTCTGTTAAAGATGATGGAACCATGAATATCGGGGCTATGTGAGATATTTAACAACAAAACTTCAGCCACAATCAAAAATAAAAAACAAGAAATAGGACATCCTTGGCGTACACCTCTTGAAATTGGAAACCTTTTGGAAATGCTGGGATATAAAATGACAGAGCTGTTTATATCTTTATAAAACATTATTATATTATTAATAAAATGATCCCCAAAACCAAAAATGTGCAGGGCCTGTATCATGAAAGAATGTTCAATTGAATCAAATGCCTTATTAAAGTCAAGGAATACAAGTAGTGCATGTGACTTTATGTGGTTCGAATAGTCAATTCAATCTAATACTAACCTGACATTAGAGCTAATGTGACGTTTGGCCATAAAAGCATTTTGGTTTTCGCTTATTATCTCTTCTAGATCTTTCTTCAAACGTTTAGCATAGACCTGTGAGATCATTTTATAGTCTATATTTCAAAGAGAAATGGGCCTCCAATTTTCCATTATTAAAGGATTTGTTTCAGGTTTAGGAATAAGGGTTATCAGACCTTGTTTCATGGTTGTCGTCATGTCCTTTCTATCAATACATTCTTTAAACATGAGCAGTAGATGGTCCTTAATTAAAGCCCAAAAGCATAAATCAAATTCTACTGAGAGACCATCACTTCCAGGTGATTTTCTTAAATTCATTGAGTTCATATTGCTTCAGTCATTTCTGAGGATGAGAGCTCTCTGTCACAGCTGTCTTTGAAATGTCCAGAAATCAGAGGAGTAAACTTTCTTATATGCTCCATAAATGCACTGCTCTTGAAGTGATTCAATTCACATGTATATCATTTGCTATAACTTGCAATATTATTGTGGTCTGTGCTGATGGTACCATTTATATTTAGGGATGTAATATTATTTATTTTCCTATTTGGCTTTTCTAAACCAAAAAAAGAACTTGTATTTCTTTCCCCTTCCTCTAACCACTTAGCCCTGGACCTTATGAAGGCACCTTTGGCCAAATTCATATACATTCTGTCAAGCTCTTCACTAAGATTCTTAAGCAATTTTAATTCATCCTCAGATAAATCGTGCCTAGACATTCATTTGTGCAACTGGCTCATTAAAGATCTTCTTTGCTAGTACGTATTTCTTTTATTTGTTTGCTACACTGTATTGCAACTTCTCTCACTTTAAATTTAAAGAATTCCCATTTTTGGATTGGACTCAAATCTTTTTTTACTAAAAATGTCTTTTGCAAGCAATTCTACACTTTTTAAAAAAATGTTTTGTCTTCCAATATATTATTATTTAATTTCCAATAGCCTCTGATGTTTGATTTTTCTTTAGAGCCCTTTAATCTAAGACTTGTCTTTTGATGATCAGACAGCGGAGCATGACAATGAGAAACATCTGAAATGAAATGTAGTCCATGTGACGACAGTAACCATAGATCAATTCTAGACTGTAAGCTTCTGCTAGAATTGGTCCACGTATAATCTTTGACACTGGGGTTCATAAATCTCCAAGCATCTGAAAGCAGAAGGTGATCACACAGAAATGAGGTAGATTTGAAACCAAGTCAAGCTGTAGATCTAGGAGGCCATCGATCCATTTCATCATCAGGGGCATCATTGAAGTCTCCACCAATGATAAAAACACATTCTTTGTATTTTCCTTTGCAGAGAGATTAGAAAACGTATCTTTTGCTTGAATTGTTCTGTTTGGACCATAAACATTGCAAAGAATAACCAGAAGGTTGTCCACCTTTAAGACCAATATAATCCATGGACCATCATCTGAGAAAGCAGAATCCAGCACATCACCATTAAATCTATTCAAAAGAACTGCGACTCCAGCTGAATTATTTGAGCCATGAGAAAAAAAAAAACTGTGTCCCCCCACTGAGACTTCTAAAATCTTTCATCATCTCTAGATGAATGAGTTTCTTGCAAAAAAACTATATTTGCATTACAACGCCTGCTTAAGAGAAAAACTGCCTTCCTTTTTGTATTATCCCGTAGTCCCCTTACATTAATAGAGCACAAACTTAGTGCATCAAACTTAAATTGAGTCATACAAGAAAATGAACTCAATAAAAACATAAACAGAATTGGCTAATGTCTGAGGTAAATGAACACTTAGAAACTTGAAGAAAGAATAAAATAGGTACTTACAAACAGTAAAGCTCAACTATAAGTACCATTTATACATTCATGAATTTTAAACCAACAGTATTATTAAATGTAATGAAGTGCTCCTGTGACTTATTTAACATAACCCTTAAAGTCCAGAACCCATTGTAACCTTAACAAGTCACCTTTCTTCCTTCAATATAGGCTTCTGGACCACGAACACCAGCACGTTTCCCTTGCTTTCTGGCAGCTTCCACAAGCGGCCAGAGCTTGTTTCTTTCCATCTTGTCGGTTTGTGTCAAATCTTCCTTAACCAGTAGTTTCTTCTCCTTGAGAATCTCAGTGCCACGTGAAATCTTCCAGACTTTGTTTCCAAAGGATCTCATTGTGAACTGCACGATGACAGGTCGTGCTGCATTATCCCGGGGAACTCCAACTCTATGCACTGTGTCAACGAGAAAGCCTAGCTTTTCTTTGTCTTCAGGTGCGAGCAGCGCCAGCAACTTGATGATCTCCCCTCTGATGTTCTCTGCAGGTGTCTCTCCTAATCCATACATGCGGAGATTCCAGCGCCTGCTGAAGCGCTCGCTATTTTCACTTCTCTGTTGCAGTTGTGAGACTTGTCCTGACATTTCTTTAATGTGTTCTTTGTTATTTTCAACTTTCCATAATTCCATCCCTTTCAACTGCTCGCAGACTGTCGTAATGGCTTCAGAGTTTCTGGAGATGTTTTGCTCGTGCGCAGTGAAGCGTTTTGTTAACTCCACCACTGCATTCATGATTTCAGCGTTGGAAACATCGTCAGCATCACCTCCGCCTTTTTGACGCTGTTTCTTTGGGGCCGGGCCTTTACTCGGCGTAACTGGTAGCGGTGTGAACAAAGCGTCCAAACCTTCAACTTCATGTTGAAGTAGTGACGTGACGTTGGTACTGCTGTTGGATTTCACTTCTCTTTTGGGCATGGTTCCAGTGGTTTGTTAAAGCTAATGCTATACTAACAAATGTTGGGGCCGAGATGTCTACTGTAATCCACTATTCTATTGTTCTCCATGGGTAAGGCCTATATGCAGTTTCAAAAGCCTGATTTGAGTTTTCAACAAAGTCTCAGTCCACCATTTGGGACATTCTTGGTTTTACGACTGGTCAGCATTCCATAGGGTCAGTGAATCTCATTGGCCGTTCTCTGTTTTATGGCCTTGCCCCTGAAAACACTATAAAACCAGAGGACAGACGTTTCTCGCTCACTTCCATTTTTCTTTCTCTTCCTATTTTTGCTCTTTGTGTTTTTCTTCTTGTTCCTCTCCTTCGGGGGCAAAACGTGTTATCAGCTCACAGTAAGAGGCAAGGGTTCTGGGCAGGGTTAGGTTAAGGTTCTGTGTTTTATAAACTTTCCTTTGTGTTGAACGTGTTGGATTGTGCACTCACACGTTCGTATGGATTTGTTTACTATTGTTAACTGTTTGTATTTGTTTACA
>NW_025321256.1:0-164357 GCF_019176455.1 Solea senegalensis
TATGACTTTTTGACTTATTTTGGGCTGACATACTATACTATGACATTTTGTCCATTTTGGACAACATACCAAACTTTTTGGTCTCATTTTGGACAACATACTAACTATGACTGTATACATCTCATCTTTATGACTCTCATTTTGGACAACATACTATACTATGACTTTTTTTTCTCATTTTGGACGACATACTTTACGATGATTTTTTTGACTGATTTTGGACGATATACTATACTATGACTTTTTTGACACATTTTGGATGATATACTATACTATGACTTTTTGGTCTCATTTTGGACAACATACTATACTATACTAAAACACCCACACATCCTATATTAAAACGTGCAGTTTGATCGAGAATGGCGGGCTATTACTTTTCTAATCGTTTCAAGCAACCATGGTGACAAAAATTGCAAAAAACATCGAATAATCTCCACATACACATGCATGGGAGACGATCAATGAAATGATCACAACCCAGCCCAGTTTGGATCCTCACAGTTTAAGAGTCAGTCTCTTTTAAAAGGTGATTCCTCCAAAATACCACTTTGTATAAATACTTCAAGTTTTATAGGTTCAATCCACCCAAATGTTTCTCCTTTACCAGCACAAGTCCTGCACCCGACGACATCGGCAGCAAGAACAGCAAGCATGCTCAAAGTTTCATTCAAAGAAAAAAATGATTAATTCTTCCTTAGATCTTGGCTTACAAATACAAAAAAAAAGGCAGATGGCACAGGACACCTTTTCTCTGTTTACGGCTCTATATGATTGCTGAATTGTGTTTAGTGAGTTAAGTGATGATCTGATGATATATCATTGTCATTTTATGACTTAATATGGCACCTTTCTGGTACATAGACCATTTGAAGTATGGCTGGACAGCAACGTTAGAGATGAAAGTACAAATTGAGACGGGGATTAAAATATGGGAGAGAACAAAGATGTGAGGCAGAGAAACTCAGACCAATCAGAAGAAGCCCTCACATACAAAGCCATCAGTCTTTGTTTGTCTTGTTCGTCATACTGTTAGAATCAAACCACAGGCTTGTCTGCCTCCCAGTTGTTTGTTTCAGTAGTGGACGGAGCCTCTAATGAAGTAATCACAGCAGGCTGCTGCCTGCCACACCCCTGACTGCACAGAGACACAGAGCTGCTGATGCTGGTGACACACTCAGCGAGCTGATGATGAAAAAGCCTCTATTCCTGAGCTTGCGCTGCGACTAACACCTAGAGCTCTCAGATATTGGTGATTATGCTGCCGTGTCTGCCAGCGTGAAAATGACGTCCAGGATGTGTGACATGCCTGTTTTACAGAGCTGAAGCTGGAATAAACTGTAACATCTCTAAATTTCTGCTCTGCATAGAAAAAAAAGACAAGATCTTCTCCTTGATGTTAAAATAATAGTATAGATGTTAAATTAGTCTTCTTTTTAAAGAAGTATAAGACAAAAGCTACAGGAGATGGCTGCATCATGTGTGTTTAAAGTAGTTGATTTTAGCATATGCATGACATTACTGCACCATATTTATAGCCAGATTCAGTGCTTTGTCTGTGTTCTTCTCTCATCTCTATGCTCACATTCACAGCAGCCCAATCCCCTGTAAAGCTGCTCTTATTTACATGATTTAGTGTCTGTTGTCAGATAATTGAAGAGTGAAACAGTGAGAGAAACATAGGCAGCAAAAACTGTTGATTGTTGAATCTCTTCCCCAGGTTGTCACATAGTAATATTTTGGGATTATGATGAGCACATATGGACACATTATGTGAAATGCTCCGCCCATATTGACACGCGTCATGTTACTATATGTTAGTGTCATCTTCCTTACTCTTTTGTAGCCTTCAGTTTGCATCAAAACTTACCAGATTTTTTATTTGTGCACCATGGACTATTGTAAAAACATGGTGTCAAACTGATGGCCTCTGTTATTTTGGTGAAATGATTTCCATTTGGCAGAAATTTAATGTAAAATAAAATGTTATATTTACTGGTGTACAATCACCTGATGTTTTAAATTACCTCAAAATGAGCCTTTTATATTTATATCAGGAGCCAGATCAGTAGCCCACAGAGATTGTGATTTAATGTTGGATTATATTCCAGATGTTTATTCCAAGGCTCTGTCATGTGTTTAGTTCTAAAAAAAAAATGAACTCACTGGCACATTCACAGTGAAGGACCTGAAAAGTTTGGCAGGCATCAGAAATGACTTGGTTTCCCTCTGAATTGTTACATCATCAGTGGGCGTGGATTAAATGTTTGGTCGGGTGAGACCTGTATTCCAGGAGATTTAAAAGCTCACAGAAGCTCAATTCAATTCGCACAACCATTATGAACGAAATTCAGGACATTACGTTTGGGTAAGAATGGATTTTAACTCGCGACGTTGGAGCTTCGCTTCAAATAATGAAGTAATCCTCTACAGCTATCGGTAGCTGGCCCTTGCAGCGAAGGCAAGAGTGCTAACTACTACATCAACTGTGTGGCCCTCATTAGAACCAGTTAATTCAAAATATTTGTTCAGTACTTCCTGCACGACCAGAGCACAGAATCTGTCTGACACAGTCACTGAACCGAAATACGGATGAACAGGTTGTGATTCAGCTCATCACCAGCTTTGAGTCCTCTGTTCAATTTTGAGATTTTAGACGTTTCTTTGCGAAATGTTGGAGATCAACGGAGGATTTCAGGATTTTTAAGTCTTTTTAACTGATCTACAGTTTGGCATTGTGTGGTGAGGTGACACTCTCTGACCGCAGTCCATGTTCATGTCACATTTTAGTATCAGCTCAGCTCGCTTGGAACTTCACCAGGTACCAGGTACTATCACTAATAGAAAAGCAAAGAGAATGATATGTATATAAGTTTGTCATTCTTTTCTTTATTCTTACTTTATTCTCATCTCGTCTCATCACAACCACTGCTGTTTGTTGCTTTGTTATGTCAGTAGCTGAGTTAATGGAGTTCACTCCACCGCTGCACTCTCTGCCGTTAACTCAGGGCTAAAAGCATCAGATAAATGTCTGAAATGCAAAGTGTGAAATGTTAGATAATGACGAGGTACAGCAGCAAAATTACCCGCTCTTTGCTCCGGTGAGTGTGGGAGCTGGGTGCATTTTACCTGCGTCTGTGGGAGGTTGTGTGCGTGTGGTAGCACGAGCACAGACCCATGGTCCCCAGTCACCACCACGCAGGCAGCGTGGTGCGTGGTCACCCTATCCATCCCCAAGTCACGCAACTCATCTGTGTTCTCATTTCAGCAGCCCCTTTTTTTGTCAGTTGAAACTAAAGAGGGAAAGGAAAGAGGGTGAGACAGAAGGTGAAAGAAGTAAGTCAAGATCAAAAACAGGATGGAGAGACTGTAGCAGAGGACGACGTGTTCAAACACTGAAGAAGGACAGAAGTGACAGAGATGTCCAGACCAGACTGCTGATGTGAGCTCAGTAAAAAAAGACAGAACAATACACTGACCAGTAGTCCTGATGGAGGCAAAAACCTGGTTCTAATGAGGCAGGAACTCAATTCTGAGGAACTGTTTAGGAGTAAGATTTGAATTGTGGTTAGGTAATTACTTAGAACACAAAGCATTTAGGCTGCTTTTTTTCCATTATTATGTTAAAATGTATATACGTAAAGAAGCAATAAGAATTTTTTTTTCAGCTCAACAGTACATAAGAAGACGAGGAAATGCAGTTTGTAAAGCCTGAAGACGTGACATATGAACACACACACACCCAGCATGTCCATATAGAGAGTGAGTATAGGCATTAACTAGTTATGGTTAAGATTAAGGCTCTGTACTAAAAAGAATAGCTGCGTGCAATCCTATGTGATATATATACTGTATATTTTGTAGGAGAGCAAGAGTGGGCG
This sequence comes from Solea senegalensis, assembly GCF_019176455.1. Lineage (NCBI taxonomy): Eukaryota > Metazoa > Chordata > Actinopteri > Pleuronectiformes > Soleidae > Solea > Solea senegalensis. The sequence continues at coordinate 3,882 of NW_025321256.1, forward strand.
GGGTTAAAGTGTCATCAAAGCTCAAAGGTCTTTTTTAATGTCCCTACAAGGAAAGTAGTTTGTACCCAGTGTCATAAACCGAGTTAGACTGATAAATTTAGCCATTTTTTAATAATCAACATCACCCAATTATTATTTAATCAGGTAGCAGATTATTATACATTTATATATTTTCGAGGAAAATATATAAATGTAAAATGTATAAAATATAAAACGTTCACACAAAAGTTAAGTTTAGGTTTCTGTTTTGATTATCCTTTTCAAGTTTATGTTTAGTTAATACGGCACACTATTTTTTAAAAAGAATATACTGTATGTAAAAGTGCAAAAGTATATTAGAGAGACAGAGTATAGTGTTTAATAAATGTTTATTTCAGCAAACACTGAGTTGCTGCCGTGTGATTGGCTGATCACATAGTTGCCTTAAAAGGTAATTGCAGAGGTGTACGTAATAGAATGGCTGTTTAATACCAAAATTCAGTCCATAATAGAGAAAAATACAGTGTCTTAAAGTCATAGTATGTATATATTTTACCTCGGGGGGACTTACTGATGGACAAAATCTTATCCTGATCATTTGGTCTTAGTATGATTTCCTCAGTGAGAGAGACACAATGAAGAGCTGGAGTAAAGTGAGACTTTTACAGTTGTTTCTCCACTTATCCTGCTCATACGCTGTGTTTCTCCCAGTCCTGACCACAGTTTGACAGCTGGGCCACAGACCAGGCTCACATCTGTCACAAAATTATTCACTTCTATTCTATTCCCCTCAGTTCTGTAATCAAGAGGCTCTGCGGCAAACAATAACAGGAAAAGCAATAAGCTGCGAGAAGCAATAACCTCACTGCTTCACCTCTGGGCGAGCAAAGAGGTTCAGGAGTGTGCATGGACAATAACCTGAATCTCCCTCATCATCACAGTGGAAGGAAGCTATTAAATTAAAGCCCTCCATCTTTTCTCTAGCGTGGGAGAGTAAAACGTTGAGGTGGGCGTTAGAGGAGGAGGAAACAATGGTCCAGACACGTGTGAGGTCACAGGTGAGGACAGCTGGTCACCAGAGGAGAAACTAACCAGCTCATTAATCCTGCACTTTGAAATCCTCCAAATCATCATGCTAAAGTGGTCATCACTGATGTCAGTGGAGAGGATGGAGTGGCTGCTCTGAAGCTGCTGGTTGACCACTCAGTCACATGACCACACAAAGAGAGGCTGGAGTGGATGACAGTGAGAGGAAGTTAAGTAGGGACGCAGCTGTGAGTGTCCATCAATGGCCATTCACCATGGATGAGCATTAGACAACACACACACTTGTTTTTATATCTTGACATAATAGCCCCTTACCCTAACCTTAACCATCACGACTAAGTTCCTAACCCGTAACCCTAACCTTAACCCAAACGCTAAAACCTGGTCTTAACCCTGAAAAAGCTCTTGAAAGTCCCCACAAAGATTTTTTTTGGACCTTACAAATATATAAATACAAGTACACAAACCTTTGTGTGTGTATGGACACTGCATTGACTCCATTCATTTGGACAGTCTAAACAAAGTCTTATCCCTAATCTTAAACATGTTAAACATGTTAATGTTTAACCCTAACCCTAACCATAACTAAATCCTAGCCTTAAACCTTTAACCAGTTCCTCATTAGGACCAGGTTTTGGTCTCCATGAGGACTACTGGTCCTGACAAGATCATATATCCATAAATGAGTATATATTCTGAAGAAATTAAAAGACCACTGCAAAATCTTCAGCTTCACACTGTTTTATTATTTATAGGTATTTATATTTAATTAAACTAACATTTTTATGTTTTACTTCAAACCATTGACAACATCTCACCAAAACTCCAAATGGAAATGTTCTCCTTTGGAGAATTGACAGTATTTGCATAAACAAAATTAAAAGATTCAGACCTTGAATAATTCAAATAACAAAACAGTTTCTCTGCACACAAACTCACAACACACTTTTTTGAATGAATTATGTAACTATGTTAATGACAGTAGTTTTAATAATTTATTATATTTTTATATTCTTGTTTTGTTATCTTATTGCATTTCCTTTGCTACTCCTATTTCATATTTTTAGATTCTTACTTTGTATCTTATTTTATTGGTTAATTTATTGTTAAATTACATTGTAACCGACCTCTGTGGGATCAACAAAGTCAGAAATATTTCAAATGTCTCTTTTTGAAGCATAACATACTTGAGCTATGACGTGGGTGGCAGATTAAGTTAATAATGAGTATTTATTCTAACGATAATAACTAAATTTAACATTAAATAGTAACAAACTATAAATAAGTTATTTTCTATTTCAACAATTATAGTTCTATAAACTGTAACAAATAATAAAGTCCTAAAATAAATGAGTTATAAATGTATGTATTTACCTCGTACATCACTTTCTATAAATATACTGTATCTGAAACACATGATGTCAGACAAAAGAGAAATGCACTTGGTACATTTGGTACCATTTAATAAAAAAAGAAAGATTAGCAATTAGTTTGCCTGCAGTTCTTTAGATGATCAGTTATTTTAATATTGGCAATGAGTCATTACATTTATGTGACTAATCAAAAGGGAAATGATATAATACACACCAATTAAAACCAGATGTGTTTTTATTTGTGCTGTTTTTATCTGTGTAATAAACACGATGTTTTAACTGAGTGCATCGATAAATATGTGGAGTTTGTCTGCAGGTGAATATCATTTTGATTGATCTCTATTCCACAGTTTATACGCAAGATACCTGAGTTTTTTTTTATTCCAGGTTGTGTGTGTTCTTGTCTTTATATATTTGTGAGGTCCAATAAAAACATTTTTAAAAAAACTACCTTTGTGTAGACTTTAGAGGGCTTTTTCAGGGTTAAGACCTGGTTTAAGGTTAAGGTAAGGGACTAAGGAATCCATTAAGTCAATGACAAGATTCAAGTTTGTGTCAGTGTCAATGTCAGTGCCAGTGAGTATGTTAAGAGGAACTTGGTGTCAACCATGAGCATATCTTGATGAAATGCCAAGTACCATGAACCAGATGAGGCACACGGGGCTGTTGCTGTGGCAACCGAGGCTCACTGTCATGAACACCAGCGTGAAAAAAAAAATCCCCTATGGATGTCACTGAGAAAAAGTTAATACATTTACCTTCACTGTGTGTGATGGTGTGTATTTGAAAAATAAATAGTTTTCACAAACCTGTTGGACATTTTAGGACCAGTTGTCCTCATGGGGACTAAAGTTTAGACAGAGCTCTTTGTAAGCAAAAAGACCAGTGTGGAAAAATTAGCGACATCTAATGGTGAAAGTGCAAATTGTAACAGCTAAAGGCGCATTACTGCCACCTTCTGGACTGGAAGTACAAATTTGAGAAACACTCTCAGTCCTATTAGTGGCCGTGTTTTTCTGAGTGGCTGCAGCTACAGTTGAACCCTCCTCATCCAATCAGATAATTCTAGAGAGCCTATGTTACGACCCCAGGGTCGTGACTGCTTTTTCCTTGTGCATGTTTTGAGTGAATGACATGTGTGTGAGTCCAGGTGGATCTTAGGAGCTGACTAGTCCTACGCAGGAGGAAGCTACAGTGGACTTCCTCAAACCACTCACAGCCACTCACGTTTCTTGGGAGTTGGGAAGAGGGAGTCTCAAGCCCGGAGTGGGAGTTGTTTTTAGTGGCTCTTTGTGCCTGTCTGTCTGATTGTGTTTCTGCACTTGCCAATATGACCATATTTGCATGAATGGAGTGAAGCCTGCCATCTCTGATGCCTTGTTTGTTTGTGTTTCCGCACTTGCACATGCCAATATGACCAGCAGAGGTCGCCAGTGGCTTGTTGCATGAATGGAGTGAAGTCTGCCATTTCTGATTGCCTTGTTCTTGTTGCGATCAGGTTTTCCCCTAGGCCTGGTCGTAACAGCCTAGGATCTGGAAATTAGGATCTAGGGAGCCAACATCCTTTTTAGTATGTGAAGGCCACCATTGTTCCCTAATGGGCTTGGGAAAGTCTGCAGTCTACAATATCACCATTAGATGTCACTAATTCTTACACACTGGACCTGTAAATTCAAATGCATGTCACCTCTTCCCCTCTTGTGTCCAGCTGGTTGAGTTTTGAGCACCATACAGAGGATCTCCTGTCCCCTCGCCCCATCATCACTGCGCTGTGAGAATCTGAAGAGGGACCAGGTTCTTGAAAATGAGCCAGAAGGAGAGAGAAGTGGGAGTGGGTGAATGGAAATGACAGTGGGACAGGAGGAGGAGGGAGAGTGAGCCACACAGTGAGTAACTGACAAGATCAAAAATAGAAATGATGGAAATTCGGTGGCGAATGTCTGCTCCCTCTGACAAGACCTGATGCTATCTTTGACACCAATTCTCTGTTGTGCCCACTCCTCAGTCACAGCTCCACAGATGATCTTGATGGGCCACAGCACCGAGCTGTGTGATGACTCCCCGTCCCTGACGGCCATGGGGCTGGTTCAGGCCTGAGGTGGGCTCTACGCATGTGTCCGTGACACGGCTCCCGTCACATAATAGTTCAGCTTGACTGTTGGTGTGTTGCTATAAAAAGAAATCTGACGACAGAAAACACATAAGAAAAGTGGGACAAAGTATTGAGTGCACAGATGACGACAAAAAGGTGAATGTTTCAGTATTGCAAATATTTTTTGATTGATCTTAAAAATGAGCTAATATTTTGTTATTTTTTAATATATGCCTTTATCAAAAATGTGTTTTCTAAATTGACATAATTTCATATTGTTTTAATGTACTGTTTGTCATATGTAGTTTGTTGTTTTTTATATTGCTTCAATCCTGTATTGTAAGGCAACCTTGGGTGTCTTGAAAGGCGCCTATAAATAAAATATATTATTGTTATTATTATTGATGATGATAACAATAATAATAATAATAATAATAATAAAATTGCTCAAAACATTTTACCTTATGTGTTGTGATGTATTGTAATTACAATTTGATTTGCGGCATTATTTGATGTAAGATGATGTTCAGTTAAATTTTCATGGTGTTGTAAGTTTAAAATGTCATTTTTATTACCTCTAACAACAAAGAATGGAATAGATGTCAGAGCTGGAAATGCTTTTGTTCCAACTTCAGATAAAGGTTACTGTATCCTATTTCATGAATGAGCTTGAAGAGATTGCATGCGACTTTGTATGTGTTTCAAACGTTTAATGTCTATATATGATAGAAAAAAGAAAAACAGCCATAACTGAAACAGAAACAGATTTCTAGGAAACTTAAGATTGGGTATTCAATTCAAATCAACATCATGGAGAGCAGAGAAACCCAACAATTCACGCAATGAGCACTTGGGTGAAAGAAAAAAACTCCTACTAACTACCCCTGGCTGATTGTACTCAATTCCATTGTAAGTCGCTTTGGATAAATGTGTCTGCTTAATGACACGTAATGTAAAGATGGTCCTGGTTTCCCTGAGCTAGCTCTATCTATAAGCTTTATCAAAAAGGAAGGTGTTAAGTCTAACTTTAAATAGAGAGAGTGTCCGCCTCCCAAACTGTCTGCTCATACATCAAGGCAAGACAGAACAGCAATAAGACAGTGCCATCACCTCAGAACCTGCGAGACCCAGGTTCACCCATCTACTTTCTGGAAACTCTGGCCAGAATTGGTCTTCATAGAACCTCCGCTGTGCAAACAAGGCCATGGGACTCAACTATAGATAAAAACATAAGGACTGAGGTGCAGACAAATAGCAGCAGGTCTCTGGACTGACGAGTCCAAATGTGAAAGCCAAAACATTTGGCTGTAGCAAATGGCAGGAGAGTGTTACAATAATGATGGTCTGCAGGCAACAGTGAAGCACAGAGGTTCCTCGCAGGTTTGGGGCTGCATTTCTGCAGATGAAACTTTTACACAGTTATCTTTCAGTGTTAATCAGTCTTCATTTTCCTCCTTGATCGTTAATCAAAATTCTCACAATCCGTGCTACGATTTAAACCAGCACAGAAATAAGACTTTTAATGAAGAAAAAAAAACTTGAACATTTTGTGTGATAACGACTTCTAATTTAATACTTGTCAAGACCTTACCTTTAAAGTTAGTTTTAGTCATGTAACATTAAAGCTTGTTATGCAAGTGTATTCCCAGTTATCTTAAATAACTGTTACTAAGAAACTTGTGTTAATAAGTTTTTAATGATGTAGATTATATTTAGAAGTGTGCGGATTATGTAAATGTGTTGTGTCACAACATTCGTTCTTTTCTTTGCATCAGTCACACATCCAAGTTTCCATGGCGATGGAGAGTGTTTGGCCGTCACCGCTGGCTTAATATAAAGTTGGTGACTTTGATGACAAACCACCCACCAGTGAAGAGACACAATCACAGTGAGCAGCAACTCATGGCAACACACACGCACATTAAGGTCAATTTACATAAAGCATAAAAAAAACCAAGATAATCGAGGATAGAAACAAGAAAATGACATTACCTGAACAACAAATGTCAAAATAAATAAAAGCAAAAGACAAAATGAGAAGAGGTGGACGTCACATCAAAGCCAATAAAACAAAAAAGATTCAAAATAAAAGTCAAATCTGAGATAAAAGCTTAATTTAAAGAAAATGAGAAATTATTTGTCTTTGTTCTTCTACAACAGGTTTAAAGGGAAATGTTTGCCTTACAGAATAAATTACATCTTAACTAATTTCAGTCTATATAGTATAGTACCTGTACACATCACAATATGACGTGTACAGGTACACAGAATCTGGTCTGATATGAACTATCAGACCACCATTATGAAGAAAGTGTCATAATTTATAGCCTGGTATTTATTGTTATTATTATTATTATTTTTACCTGAATAAAAAGTCAGAAAGACAAAAAGAACTGAAGCTCCAACTAAATTATGTGCAAAACAGCAGAAACTATAAGTAAAACATAGGATTTTGCCATTTCATAAACACTCAGCCAAAAACAGATGCCATAATTTAAACATTTTTACAAGAAAATATATATTTTTTAAATTATATTTAAAATTTTCCTTTGAAAATAATACAATAATACATAACTAAATGTTTCGTTGCATTTTCTTCCATTATCTTCTTTTAATGACAGACAGAAGTGTTTAATACAAATTTAAGTATTAATTCTCAATTATGATTGTCAGTATTTGAGTCCTGATAATCCACAAAATCCAAATTTGTTTGTATTTAAATGCACATTTCTGTCACTTGGCGTCTGTCAATTCAAACAATGTCAAACAAACCTCGTTGGTTTTCCCTGTGCATTTGTGCGCCAGAGACATTGTGATTCATTAGTGGCACAATAAGAGAAAAGAAAAAAGAAAAGGTTAACTTGTGGCGTTTCATGGGAGATTTCACCTGGAGTTTACAGCAGGAATTTAAATATGGATTTAAAGAGAGTTGGAAACATTTTGTCTTATATAAGTACACTATGCAACAAAATATACATTATTATCTAATGGAAAACTGTGACACATCTATGTAGCTTTAGTAATTTACATAAACACTGAGAACTAAATGATTGGCTGAGAGAGAGAAAGATCAGTCCTTCAGTCAACTAACAGAAAGTTATTAACAAATCCAAACAGTATTTACCACTCTACTCATTTTGCTTTCTTCTGTAATTCCTGGGATTATTGAATTACATCAACACAAGTGAGCAAATGCAATATAAAGGGGTAGAGATGTGTTTTCATATTGATTAATATACTGTATATAATATAATCTGTTAAGAGAAAGTTTATTTTCTTTCTTTTTCTTTTTTGTTGCACAGGTCTATTGTAATATAACATAATGTGCTTCATGTCATTTTATACACGATACAGTAAACTCACTTTTTCAGTTTTAATATTACTTTCAACTGCATAATTGTAAGATTCCTTCTCCTTAACTTCTTTACTTTGCCATCACTTCCATATTCTATTATTTTTATTATTGGGGGGGATTATTATTCCCCATGCCATGTTCTTTCATGTTTCTTTAAATAGTTAATTGCATAGATGGAGGCTTCAAATAAACCCTCTGGGTTTTTTGTCTCTCCCTGCACTGTGATTTTTATCTTTTATGTATGTTTACACATATGTGTATGTGTACACATATATATCTTTGTGCAAAAAAGATTTTATCTAAAACCAACAGTGTAATTTTCAGAGATGCAACAATTACACAAGCCACAGCCTCATCTCTATACCTTTACCTTTAACCTTGCAAGCTTTATATTCAGGGTTATCATTTACAGCGCTACATATAGGCCCGGCATATATACTACAGCGTTTTAAATTGTTTTAGGGGGGTTGTGTGCATGAAGCCATTTCTGGAAACGATGCCGTGTTTACAAAAGATTGTACCGGGAAAGTTGAGTTTCCGTGTTCACGCTCCTCCCTCTCCTTCCCCATCATAATTGTCCTCCAAATTGTGCCAGTGACCCTGTGCTCCTCTCTTCCTGGCTCTGGGTGAGTCAACTCCCTGGGCCCCTCCATTTTGGCCCCTTTCTTCCCTGTCCATCTCTTCCTCCACATGCTCTTCCTCGCTCTCCACTTCCTCCTCACTTTTCTCAGAGTCCGACTCATCCGAGTTGTCGTCTTCCAAGTAGCGGTAACCTTTGACCTGGAAACACAAGCGGCAAGTTACGATTAAAGTTAAAGCACAACTATGCAGGATTTTTACCCTAATTTAACAACAGAGTCATTTGGTGGTTAAATGTCTTGTTGTGGGGGAGATAGGGGGTTAGCCACACTGACCCCTACTGTCTGTTAGCGGAAATAAGATCTGGGCAGAAGACCCGCAGTCCTCAGAATCAGGTCTTACGAGAAACATGAATTCCTTCATAGTCAGGTACCAGCTATAAGATCAAGGCAGTGATAACGTTTTATTCGGATTCTTTAACTGTCCAAGGTGTAAGAACTAATATTGAGTGTGCAAACGGAGAAAAACTCCTCTTTTTTAAGCAACTGAGTTTTAGCCAATTTTAGCACCGTCTCTTTCGTTAACGTTTACTATGTTTTAACAGTTCGTAATTGTTGCCTCCTCATGTGATAATTCTCTGCTGCTGCGACTGGTTACCTTGTGTCGTGGTCGAGGGATACGAGGCAGTCTTGGACGCACATCCCTGGCCAGCCGGCGCTCCATCACCCAGTAACAGTAGCAGGACAAGAGTAAAATAGCCATAAGGATGGAGAGTTTGGCCTAAAAAGATGCAAATGGTGGTTGTTATTGTTGTTTTCTTCTGTACAAAAAACATACACTAAGTACAATGTGTAACATCTAAAGCTTTGCTTCTACACATACGAATGAAGCACCGTAGCATGGACCTGTGCAGATGACACAAAGTGCACAAAGAGCATCAAAAACCTCCAAAGACGGCGTACAAGAAAGTAGTCTGTATAAAGAGTAAGTCAACAAGATTACATCTGCAGATCTCTATACTAATTACTGGAAAAAATACAATGACTCACTCTAAATTATAGCCTTATATTTACACATTTTGTTTTTATTTTTCACACCTCACACATTTAATGAGCGAAAAATGTGTGACAGACGAGGGAAGTCTCTGTGCGCGTCTCCAGATGATATGCAACTTGCTCTCTGTGTTGATTGGTTTTAATGTGCATGCAGGTGCACAACATAGCAACAACACAGAACAACTGTTGGAGCCCTCACACCTTACATGGTGATGATGTCATATCTGGATATGAACAAGGCTTTATGTTGAGATGGTTAAGTGCAATCAACACTCCTCTGCTCGTCCACACTCTGTCCCAAGTGCATCCTCCCCCTTTGCACTGGGTTTCTTCATTTTCATAATCAGCTTTAGGGTAGCAACAATTAATCGACAATTAATCAGTTACTGAATTAATTGTATTCTGAAAATTAAATAAATAAGGTACATTTTTGGGTTGTTTTTTGCTTCTTAAATGTGATTTTTCTCTGGTTTCTTTATTAAGTGGAACATAACTTTGATCCGTAGCACATGTCGACCCAAGAAAGCAGCCTTCATAAACTATGCATATAAAATAAAAAGGATCGCCCAAAGGCTACTGAATTTTTTTCTCATTATTTTAAAGCGATTATATTATACAGGGTTCCTACAACTGTTTTTTTAAATGCAATCAGTGAAAAAACATATCTAACGAAGTCTATTATTACAAGGTGGCAGCAGCAGCAAGCATTAGTTAGTGGACTGAATATTTATGAAATATTCTGAATGCATCTTAAAGTCGCTCTTCTAAGCTCAACAGTCTTTGAACCCTGCATTCATTTCACTAACTCTCATGGGCTGGAGTTTAGAATAAATAATACCAATATCCAAATAACATCTTCATCTTCTTCCATTTTATACTTCACGAGGGTCGTGGAGGGCGCTGGTGCCTATCCCAGCTGACATTGGGCGGAAGGCAGGGTACACACTTGACAGGTCACCAGTCCGTCACAGAGCCACATAGAGACAAACGTTCCAACATTCACTCTCACACCTATGGTCAGTTTGCCTAATTGTGAAATCTGCTTGTTTCTGGACATGCACAGGGAGAACAGAGACGTCCATCTCAGCACAGTGGAGCTTGCATGTTCTCCATGTGGGTGCATGGGTTTTTTCTCCAGATTCTCCAGTTTCCTCCCACAGTTCAAAAACATGCAGAGATTAACTGGACACTCTCGGTGTAATTGTGAATGGTTGTTTTCATCTCTGTCCGTTTGCCCTGCGACAGACTGGTGACCTGTCCAGGGTGCGACCCCGCCTCTCACCTTATGTCAGCTAGGATTGGCTCCAGCGGCCGCGTGACCCTCATGTGGAGGATAAAGTGGTAGACAATGAGTGAATGAATGAATGTCCATCTCAAATGCAAACATACTAAGGTGTCATATATTTACTTTCTGTAAATAAACCCTGCTAAATGTTACACAGTGAACCTTAAAGGCTGTCAAAACAGTCCTGTACTGTACCCTCATAGGCAGGGAGGACCACAGGTAGACGACGAAGATGGCGATGGCTTGGAACCAGTGATAGATGGTGTACACAAAATCCAGGCGTTCCTTTTCCTCAGCATACAGAATACCGAGCAGAGCTGTGACACACAGAAAACACATACAAACAGAGGAGTTCATGCTGACACACGTCTTGTGTGAGCAATGTTAGTACAGTACGTACAAACACCTCGGCAACGGCCATGACTCACTGCTGATGCCCGTCTTGTTCAGGGCAGTGCCGAGACCCCACAGTATGGAAATGACCAGCAGAGGGCCCAGATATTCCGAATACGACTCCTCACTGTTACGCTGTAGAGAGAAGACTTGGAGAGCCACCAGCAACACAAAGTGCACAAAGGCACCGCTCACCAGACACAGCCAGCGTGGGAGGCGTAGGATGCAGAGGGAGAGCGAGGAGAAGATGGAGCTGGAGAGGCCGTAGACGACGATAAGGAGCCACAGCTTATCCAGGCCCAAAATACAGACGCCATAGGACTATACAGAGAGAAATTAGATAAAAATCAGATGTTTCTCTAATTAATACAATTAAAGTGTTTTATTTAAATCCAGTTTTTACCATTCAGAGAAATACACAAAAACCTATGAAAGTTAAAGGTTCAGTGTGTAACAATTAATGCAGACTGTAGCAAACGTTACAAAATTGTGTCTCGCTGTAGTCACACTATGTCATTCTTCTCCGTCACCTGCTCAGCTGGAGAGTCACAGAGAGAATCGTGGGAATAGTTTGAATGTAAGGCATTTGTTAGTATTTAAAAGTTACACACTACAGCTTTAAAGCAATCATACAATTTCCCAAACACCACAAAGCTGCTGCAGTTGGAGTGGAGTTTTTTCTCTCTACTGACACCTAGTGTCATATTGTAACGTTTCTGCCTTGAGATAATATATGTTGTGATTTGGCACTATACAAATACAATTCAGGGTTCTCTCACCTTGGTTGACATCAAATTCAAGTGATTATCATTGGGATCTTGGTCAAAGTTAGCCTTTGTAATTTTCTTTGGTGTAATTTGCTCGCTCTTGCTTAACGTTACTCACTCATTGTTATGCACGGAATCTCACATCAACGGTGGAGAGGACTGTGTGTCCACAACACCGCTAGTAATTACAACTCGACATTTTTTTTGCGTAAGCCTAGTCCACGTACATCATGCAATGCACGCAGGGAATGAAACAGTAGCTGGTGTCGTCACAAACAAGTCACAAACCTTCTTGCACAAAATTCAAGCACTTTCAATGATCTAATGTCTATTTAGGGAGATATTCAAAAACTCTCAAGGGCCTTGAATAGTTTGTTTTTTTAAATTTCTGCCAATTCACCTTTCTAGATGTTACGCACTGAACCTTTAATGAACTGAAAACACAGTACCAGAGAGAATCCGCTGATGGCAAACATCGTTTCAAAGCCACTGTAGATGAAAAAGGGGCAGAGCAGTCGCAGCCTATAATCTCTCAAGTGTTTAAAAGGCAGCTGGAAGATGTTTCCCCAGCCGATGCTCCGGAGGTCGATCTCTTCTGTTGGTCGGTAGGCGGCGCCGCACAAGACAAGAAACTGTGGGAAGCATCAGAAAACAGTTTATTTTTAATTATTTTGACTGGCCACAGTGCTTTGGTCATGTTTTCGTGTAGAGTAAACTTTAAACAGGATCAATATCACTGAGAGCAGAGTGAAAGTTCATTCTTAATTACTTTGACAAGAAGGAGAAAGTAGGGTAAATAAAATCTGGCCACTTTATTAGGTGCATCTGTTAAACTGCTTTGTAATGCAAATATTTAATCAGCATGTAGACATAATAATAAACTTTATTTATATAGCAACATCTTCTTTAGTCCATGTTGGTGTAATGGTCAATTGTCCGGATATTTTGAATAATATAGGTGCAGTGCTACTTTCTGTGCTGTTGAATGGACACAACACATTCAGGTTTACTCATGCGAGTGTGGAGGGGATCTTACAATGACCATGGCCAGGAAGGCGAAGCCCATGAGGATACTCTCCACCTGGATGAGCAGCATGGAACGGGGCAGTCTGCTTAGCACAGTGTTGTTGAAGCCAGGGATCAAACCACTAACCGCTGCACCTGATTGACGAAGACAAGGGTTCACACATTACAACAGGGGTGATGAGAGCAACAAGTGGCTAAAATGACATGAGGAAATCGAGAGGGTAAGAAAAATGTTCACAAAAAAGCAGGATGTTTGTGTGAGAGCGGTTTTCCATTCTAAAGAGGCCATCTGTGTTCATGGGGCAGTTTGACTCTCTCAGCTGCTCCTGTTTCCTGCTGCTGTTTGTACTCAAAAGGAGATATAGTTGCCAGATGTGAGATCATAGAACATCATGAAAAGCTGCAGTAGCAAAACTATTGCAGTATACAGAAGCTTTGCAAGGCACTTTTGCTTCATGCTACTGATGATCATATAGATAATAGAGTCCATGATAATAATAATGAATTGTATGTATGTATGTATGTATGTATGTATGTATGCATAATGTTACAGTCCCAGTCTGGTATGACCTCTGGATTATCTGACCTCTGCTGTAGTGGTGATATTATGCAGCAACAAGCTTGCCTAAATTTATAACCAAAAAGTTATAAAAAAATAAACAAATGACTGGAGATAAAGTGACTTTACCGCAGACTTTGACGTTGCTGAGAATGTGCTTGTTGTCATTGAGGTTGGTGTTGTTGAGGACAAGCCGCATGGGGAACTCGGCAAAGACAAAACTCAGCTGATGAGGAGAAAGAAGAATTTTTTTAATTACACAATAAGAATAATAAAAAAAAAGATGGCTGAGTGGAGACTCACTTGAAAGATGATGTGAAAGACTGACTGAAAGACAATGATGTAACGATGACAAACTCCTTTAGGAAGCTTCTTCTGCTCCTGCACATGTTCTTCCTTGTAGTTGACATACTCGTAATACTGCTGCGCCATCCTGCATGATTCACATTCATCACAAAAACACACACACACTTAATGTATAATAAGGTGTTTGTTTAATTTAATTATAAAATAAATATTTTCTTATTTTGAGATCATGAGGGTAATTCAAAAAGTTCTCAGCCTTATGAGTGTGAGGGCCCCCTGGCAGCCATTTTGTGTATGTTATTGCCACTTTCTGTAAGTCTGCATCTTTTCAGACTTTGCTGCCTGAAGAACTGATCATTTCGGCACAATTATTATGAATAAACACTCTGTGACTGAAGTGATACTAGCACTTGAGGATAATCTGGAGGCTCAGGATGTGATGTGACCTTCTTCCACAAAGAGAGTCAAGAACTCAGTTTCAGTAGAAAAGGGAATGTATTGAATAGCCACCAGGTGGCAACTCCATTGAGTGAAAACTAGAACTAGAACTAGAAGATTTGTCTGCTTCTCACTTGATTTATAATGCCAGTAATATATTTTTTTGAAGAGTTAATGGTTTTGGTCACTAGTTTCAGCCCTTCTTCAATAGCTACATGGTGTCAATTCAGTAATTTATGTTCCCATTTGGAGGGAAATGGATGATAAAATCAGCACATATGAATGGACACCAGCGTGATTGACAGCTGATATCATCCAGTGGGAGCCGGTTGATGGTTGTATCTTACGTGTGTATGGTTACATGGTTTATTTTGGTCATTGCATCACTGAGTGTCGAAAGTGTTTCTTGCTTCGAGAAACACCTTCACTCAGCCACACTTTCTTACCGAGTGATGTAATTGCCCAAAGAGGCCCAGAACGGCACAATGACCACGCCGATGGCTACGGCTGACGGAACCAGTGTGTAGTAACGCTCCCAGTAATTAGTTGAGACAAAGAGTGCGTAGATTCCTGAAGCCAGAAACATCATCCACTTAGTACCTAAAAACCTGAAAAAAAAAAGAAAAGATGCATATGGAGGGTGTAATGGTCAAACGAAGACATCCAGACTAAGAGGAATTGTTTTAATTAATAGCGCTTACGTGGTATGTTAATGTTTCAGAACCATGCTCATATTTTGGGACTACAGATGAAACAGTTCTGACAGAAATAATAAACATTTTCAAAATCAGAATTAGAAATACCTTATTGATCTCTGGGGGACTTGATATATTGATTAAATTGTCTCTTTATCATAGGAGTGTTCCCCATCATACTTCACATTCTTCACAATCATAGAATAACCTCCTGTGTGTGTGGCAAGTTAATGCCGCCAGGCAACATGAAAACAAAACACTGCTATACTGAGAAACACAGAGTGAGTCGTGTGGGGCTGATGTGAACTGATTTGGGAATAGTTTGAACAAAACAGATTTATGTTTGTATTTAAAAGTTACGCACTACAGCTTTAAATTCTAAACTCTCAGAGGAATCAGTGGAAGTAGCAGGGGAGAGGAGTGTCTGGGCTTAAACTTTGTTGTTTTTAACTATTCTCTGTTTCAATGAAGACAGCAGCTCCACGACTATGAATACAAATGCAAGCGCTTGCGTGTCTTTGTTTACCTGATAAGGACAGGTGTGTACAGCAGGCCTATAATGGGTGTCACATTAATGCCCATTAAGATCTTACGGTCGATATCCTCCAGGCCGAGGTTACTGTACTTTACCTCCCGGTACGTCATGTCGTAATGAAGGATCAGCTGCATTTGTAGGAGGCCTGTGACACGCACACACACACACACAATGTTAAAAGCACTTGTGCAGCGCTGCTTGGTTTCTCTGCCAATCTTTTCTCCTCCCACTCACCCATATACACACTATACACAATCATGGCTCCAACACTGGCCGCAACAACATTCTTGATGACTCCCAGCCTCTTCCTCCTGTAGTACTTCCTCTCCTCCTCCTCCTCATTGTACTCTGAATGTGGACCCAAAAACTCCTCCATCTGAGAAGAAAAGGTGGTAATATTTTACGTCACACATAAAGGAGCTGCGTGGTTTCCTCACAAAGCTCAGGACAGCTGCTTTTACCTGGCCCTGAATGTTTTCCTCTTGTCCCACATCCTGCAGTTCATTGATGTCACCATTCACTGGTGCTATAAAATCAGCATCATCTAGCTTCTCCTCTACATCAGTTCCCTCCATCTGGTGACAAACAAGAAACAAGCACACTCAGTAACGTGATGGATGATCACACTTGATCACCTGTAACAGCAAAAGCAAGGGTTAATCAGTTACAGCTGATAAAATGACATTTAAAGAAAAAAGACAGACCTTGTCCTGAGTAAATGTAAGACAAAGGAAATGTCTATTTATTTAAGGAGGCTGCAAAACCCAAACCCCCGCCTTCATTAACTAGGAAGCAAATACAGTCTTTGAACCTTATCACTGGCTGCTTTAATGTAAATATGTCCTGGTTTATCTGCTCCATATAACAAACAAATCATTAAAACTGATTGTTGACAAAACAAGACATTTGAGAAGATCATCATGTCGAGGGAAACACAGATTAACACTTATTTTCTGATAGGGATGCACAATATTGGACTTTTTGTCGATATCTGATATTCCAATATAACGGGAGTGCTTGATATTCAGCCGACTGTTTTAGTCACCAATAAGGCGAAGAGTTTGACGATAGACATGCCAGTGTAGAAACTTCAGTTTGTCAATTTAAGTGTGCAGTGAAATCTGGTGTGGTAAACAAATTGAATCATGTAGCATCCAGAGCTTTATTCCATTCTCCTAAAAAACATCACATGACCATGTTAAGAGAGGATTTGATATTTCACAAAAATATAATTAGAGTAAAACTGTCTTTGTGACAGTGGCGAACCAGAGCGAACCAGAGTAGGGTGCCTAACTAGATTATCTGGAACAATCCTGTACCATTTCTGACACGATATGAGACACAATACATGGTCCACAATATCAATAATCTCACGATACAACGATTCTGTGATAATCAATATATTGCAAGACAATCATATGGCGATACATCATAATATCTGTCTAACTGAAGAAAACAAAAACTCTAATGTGAAAAGTTTCTCTCATTCATTTGAGCAGCACCACCGTGAGGAGACATGAAGTAGCGACACCCAGCAAGTAAAATTGGCAGGGACTCTTTACTTTATAGCACCTTAATTTATTAATTAAAATATAAATTTTTGCCGTGGTGTATTGATTATCATATTGCACAAGGACGGACGACGATGTATCACTAAAACGATATTTTGAGCCACACCTATTTGTGACAAAGTTTAATGATTCTGCAGCTACTTAAAAAAATCTAATGTTATTGTGCATTGACTGCGATTAATGTCTTCATTCAGCTTGGACTATGAGCCACATTGTCATAAAGAGGATATGATCCCGAGCATGTTCTCTAAAGTCTGATCAGTAAATAGTTCTCTTGCTAAGCAACAGCCGTCAGTGCAAGCAGAACCTGCCATAAATTGTTTTCAACAGAAAGTAGTCATACATGTACATAACAAATCAGGTTTCTTTTGGGTACTAAGGCTTTTTAGGTTTGGTATTTTTCAGCATTCAACAGCTAGTTTCTCTCTGCTCGTTCTGTTTACAAAACACTAAAAATGCAGAGTTTAAGAGCGAGTGCTAACATATTTTATATTTCTTGAAAATGTCTGGTTTTAGCTATTCAAAATAATATTTGGTATCCCAAAATTGGGAGGAAAAATAGTCAGAAATATTGTGTTTCAATTTATATTGTGGTTTGGGACATAAAGGTTTGTCATCATACATCATAACTCAAGTATTTGAGTTATGTGAATTTCTTTGTATCTTTCTGTATCTATCTTTCTTATCTTAGCTGAAAAATCTGAAAATAGTTGACGATTAAATTAATAATTAATAAATAATCGGTTCATCATTGCAACTCTAAACACTACTACATAAATGTGATTTATGGTTAAAGTTACTCTTTAAAGACTTTAATATGTGCTGCATTTAGTGACCTGTCAAACAGTGAACATGTGACAAAACCATGTTGTTTTTCAAAATTTCCACACACAACTCACAACCAAAAGACCACTTCTGTAAAAGAGATGTAACTGAAGTGAATCCTCTGTCACAGTTGTTCGCAGCCCTATCAGTACAACTGACATAAAATATGATGTTCTTCAATATCAATACAACAAAGGTTCAATATACATCTATGACATAAAGTTTATATATTGTGCAATTAGCACAATATATTATTATATTGAGGCAAATATCAGTCTTTAAGCAGTCATTTATCTCAATAATGATCAATATTTACCCATTTACCAAACTTAATATTGTACTTAGCCTTTGTTTTCTTTACAAGTCACTGAAGGACAAGCACAATTGTTTTTAAATTTGAAACAGACAGCAAATTGCAGCAAATATAACTGGATGCTTCCATTTTTTATGCCAATTTAAAAAAAGTGAAATTAACAAGTTGAAATAAAATCATCTCATTAAGTTGCATCACAGTATAACTTGTTTTACAATATGTTTTTTAATATGTTTTCACTTTGTTGGTACCATTGTTTTTGTGACTACGACTAAAATTAATTATTATTTTCACATTTTCCTAATTGATTGATTTCGATTCTTTTCTGGATTTATTGATTAGTTGTTTGGTCCATAAAATGCCAACTGGTGTTTATTGGTGTTTCTGATCAAATTATGTCCTCAACTGTCTTGTTTTATGGATCACAAAGTAGATCGGTTTTAAGGATTTCCTTTTGACATGGAGCAAAGAAACCAGAAAATATTCATAATTAAGAAGCTGAAATATCAGTAAGCTTGTTTAAATTATTACAAAATTTGTGGCCTCATTTAAAAAAAAAAAAAATATTGTTGTTATTTGATTTTATTTGACTGAATAAAGCACAGTGAGTTGCATATTTGCATGAAATGTGCCATATACATAGATAACAAGGATTATTAATTTTTAGTAGTTGTAGTCAGTGCCAGCCCAAGTCTTTAGGAGGCCCCAAGTTGTATTTGAATTGGGGGGCCACTTCCACCACCTTGGTATCTCCTGTGCTCAACTATTTTTGATACAACTGTAACACAACAATCTATTCTTTACCCATTTAAAAAGATATGTAGATTTCCTTAATATCTTATAACATTTTACCACACACACACAATTGGGGGGCTCCACAAACAATACAGTAAATATTAAACTTTACTAAAAAACATAAATCAAATGGTATTCACGATACCTGTTAGAAAAACAACAATTACATATTTCACAAATTGTTCAGTGCAAATTAATACTGAAATAAATAGGGCTGCAACAACTAATCCATTATCAATCGATTACTAAATTGATTAAATCAGTTTGAGTTTAAACAAGTTCTCTGATTTTGTTTGTTTCTTGCTTCTGAACTGCGAATATTTTCTGGTATCTTTGCTCCATATATCATTAAAACTAGTTCATTCTGGTTTGTGGACATTTACAGTTTCCAAAATGTTCAGATTAATTGGTTACGAAAATCATCGTTAGTTTGAAAGAGGACTGAACACATGTGTTATTGTTAATATTATCACAAACACCTGCGTTTTCTCGGTCAAAAAGAGTAAAATGTCCGCTCCTGTTGTCATTTTGCGATAGTTTTAATCCGTGTCACATTCAAACACACCTTTATTTTCACTTTATTACTCACACCTAAAAAGACAAAAAAAAGAAACACTCACCATGTCTGCAGCGCGGGTCCGTCAGAGAATGACAGAGAGACACAGACACTGTGTCCACCAATGTCCCCGCAGTCTCTTCACTCTGACTCTCGGGGGCTCGGTCGGTTCCTCTTTCAGGTATAAAAAGGCCTAAGTTTCACGAGGGAAACGAAAGTTAGTTGTCTTCACTTCCTCCCTCAACGTTCCTCTTAAAGGCACAGGCACATTTTAAAAAATAAATAAAAAATAAAACTGTCTCCTCATCACATGACCAACCATATGCTTGTTAAATCCAGATTCAAATAAGATTTGATTGTTCACTTTCATAACTACAAGTGTCATTCGTTTTGACGTGTATCATTGCTTTAAAACAAAAGCAATGAAAGCAATTGGTTTTTGTAGCCATTAATTTTTAGTTGTAGTCTTGACTCGAGTCTCAAATTTGAGGACTTGAGACTTGCTTTGCTAATGTTGGTAAAAGACTCGATTTGATATTTTCTCAAATATTGACCAGATAAGTTACCAAAAACATTGCTTTCGCGGCCTTTTGTAAAAACCTGGCTACACCAGCGACACCAAAACCAACAAGTGAAATACAACATTCAACACTTTTTAGGAAAAACGACTTTTCACCTAAAAGCTGAATCACCATATATAACAATAACAATATTTACAGTGGCCCTGAAGGTCAAAACACAACGACATTACAAAAAACACAAGGATATGTTTTGTGAAACGTCATTGTGTTTTGACCTTCAGGGCCACCATATCGGCTTCCTCCCACAGTCCAAAAACATGCAATATGGGGATTAGGTAAATATGACACTCTAAATCAGGGGTCTCCAACGAGTAGCTCTCGAGCCCCCAGTAGCTCACCACAGGTTTCAATAACAAAACATACCCCACTTACATTTTTATCCAATCAAACTCAGAGGTGTCCCGCCCCTTCTAACACTAAATTATTATTTGCCAATGAGTTGTCAAACAGTTGCCCTGCTGTCAGCTTGATGAGTGTGTGTCAAATCAAAGTTTAGACATTTAAATGACACTTTAGTGGACGCCTCTCTCATTGACTCTATGCAGTGCCAGTCATCTCACTAAATGGAAATACCCAGTATACAGCTGCACATACTCTTATGAAGTGACACAGTGGGGAAGATAATAACAAAATGAAAAGTTGGAAAATGGTGGGAGAGCCCTGCTCTAAATTGATCGTAGGTTGGAGAAAGAATGGTTGTTTGTCTCCATGTGTCTCTGTGATGGACTGGAGAACTGTCCAGAGTGTGATGTCAACTGAGATTAGCACAGCTCCACCAGCAACCTTCCTGTGGAGGATAAAGCAGTAGAAAATTGATGGATGGAGGGATATTTGTCATAGTATTTCATAGAATTTTAAAATAAAAGTATTTGTTGAGATATAGAATGAGAAACCAGTTTGTTTTTTAAATTTATGAAGCAGATGTGCTTCAGAAAAATCCTTCATTTGTTGCAGTATGCAGTCGCACCATTAGATGTCTTATAGCTACACTAGCTGCAACCACAACTCTCCACCACTGTTTTCGACGTATGACACTAAGCACAGGCATACAAGCAAATACAAGTTACTTCAGGCTGATATAAAGTCAAAATAGGACTTCGATACCATTATACAAAAACACTCATAATGTAACTTTAAAGTACAACTTGGTTTAATTGGTGTAAATGACAATGAAACACAGCAGCTCCTCTTCTACGCAGGTAAGTAGCTGTGTCACAGGGATTAGCAAAACAAAAAAAAACATCACAGTCAAAAACATGGTCCACAGACATACAGCTCAAGAGTCTACATAGGTGAAGTTTAGTCAACAAAATCCATGTGACCAGGCTCGGCGTCCGGATCTTACAGTAAACATGTTCCATGAGAATATATTTTGGTTCACACCATTCTGCTAGACTGGACATTGTAATGTCATGTTCATGATTTCCTGCTAGAACATGTCAATGTGTCTGCTGTGAAAAAGGCCCATTACTTTACTGCATGTCCAAATCCAAGGTTTAAAAAGGTACAGTGTGTAAAATTTGGCAAGATTTATTGGTATTACATAGCCTTCAGTTAACATCAGAGTTTCCGAGATGGATATCTGTAAGTAATAAAAAAACAATTAATTCAACAAATCAGGTGATTTTTACACTTAATAAAATTAAGCATCATTCTTTTATTTCTCCTTTTACACACACAGTGGACCTTTAAAACAGATGTAACACTACGCCTGCTTGTAAAAAATATGTACCTGCACCTGGATATCATACTGTGGTTGCGACCTTGTGAAGAGGGAACATGTTTACTCTCAAAACAAAACAAAAAAAAGGACAGTCCAAAGGTGAAATGAGGTCAAAGACTTGACATTTTCAAATCAATGGTGTGCGTTTCAACCTGTTGCATGATCTAGATGTTTGGTAAAACTGAGTTTCTGCAGCAACAACAATGTATTTCAGTTTCTGCACACATGGCAGATGAAAACAAGAAAAAAGTATGTATGACTTAAAAATAACATAACATGTCCTAGTTTTTCTTTATTTTCAGTCTTTCTTAGGTAGCTGCTCGAGCACTAAGCTCCAGGCTGTAGAACAGATCAAACTGATCCAGAGAAGCAGTTTTAAGATGTACAGCCGTTCCACCAGGTGTTCCAGTGCGTTGGCCAGCCCCTTTTGCAGTTTCTCTTAAAGGCCCCAACATTTATTTTAATTTCTTTTATAAGTTTCCCCATCATTTACATTAAAACCCTAGCCCATGCAAACCCCAGCTCATGACATGTAGTAAACCACCCCCATTCCCTCCATCAGCGCCTCTATCCGCTCCCAACAGCTGCTTTCCTCATCATCTCTTCATCCTGGACTGAGAGCTCTGTCAGTTTGCGTCCCAGCCTCTCGTGAAGGTCCAAATACTTGGCTACGCAGCGGTCCAGGCACACAGACTCTCCCTTCGTTAGCTCCGCCTCCTTGTAATGAGGTGGTACACACTTCCTGTGGCAGGCGTTGGTCATTCTGGTAGAGAAGGGAAAGTGGGTAGGTGTTAGCCACAGTCATCATTATGACTCGACAAATGTCGGGGACATTAATGGTGCCTGAATAGTCATTTACTTTTAACTGCACACTGGTGTTTGTGTCTGTGTTTTGTATGTTTTGTTCCAACCTGATGCAACTGCCATATTCATATTAAGAAAGTATGTTGTTTTTACTCTTAAAACCTCAAACTATAAAAGGCATTAAAGCATAAACATTACTCTCATGACAACAGCACCGAACTTATTCATACAATATTAATTTACCGGTTGGCAAAGTCCTGTCTACAGTTTCTGACGAATCAATCTGAATCTTTTGTGTTGGGTAGGTGATCACCCAAGTATGTTCCCCATTAGATTTTAGCAAGAAATTACCCACAAAAAAATTATCAATAGGTCAGATTTCAAATTTAATTTGGCATCAGGCTAAATTTCCTTTGGATCTGATCTAGATTACAGATTTGACCAGTAATTTAAATTTAACATGGGAAGTCCAATTTAACAAGTTGTTAAAGAGTCATTGTCCTGCTTAAGTAAGATGGCAACAGTTAAAAGCAGTTAAACTTCCTCTTCCTCAGAAAGTCCTCTGGACCTAGTGGAACAAAATGTAAACATTTCAGGTGAATGTGACGCTTTTGTAGAATAATTCTAAATAGATATACAAGTTTGGCGCAAATTATGTATTTAGGTGAACCCGTTGAATCATGGTCTCCACAAGGGGAATGTAATGACCACTAGATGTCACCAAAATAAAAGTCAAATTACCTTATTAGTTAATTTGACAGGGATAATACTCTGTTGTGAATACAAATATAATCATACCCAGAAAAAAAAAACTGTGCTATGAACTGGCCAAAATATATCTGGGGGTGGAGTGGCTCAGTGGTTAAGACCGGTACCCTGTGTGCGAAAGACATCATGGTTGCAAGTTCGACTCCACCCCTGGCTGATTGAACTCAATTCCATTGTAAGTCGCTTTGGATAAAAGCATCTGCTAAATGACATGTAATGACATGTAATATCTTACATAAATTAACCAT
This sequence comes from Solea senegalensis, assembly GCF_019176455.1. NCBI lineage: Eukaryota > Metazoa > Chordata > Actinopteri > Pleuronectiformes > Soleidae > Solea > Solea senegalensis. The sequence continues at coordinate 27,550 of NW_025321256.1, forward strand.
CCTCCATTGGTTAAAAAAATAAATAAATCATAACTTTAAATCATCACAAGTGCAGTACCAAAGTATTCAAAGTTTGAAGCCCATCAAGCAAACTGTTCAACATACACATTAGACCAAGTGTCATAAAAATTACAATATAAAACATGAATATTTTAGATATCTTTCAAAAACTATTAAAAGTAAAAACAGTATTATTATTTATTTGGCAAATAAACTTAACTCACCTTTTTATACATTTGAGCCGACTCACTGCTCTGAGAAGTGAGAAATTAATCCGTCATAATAACCCACCACTAAAAATAATTTTTCTGTTCAGGAATACAAAAAATATGACTATACTCAATTCCGCGCCAAGTTATATGCCATTTAATTACTACTAATCACAATTCCAATTCTATCATTAAATCCTCGTACTTTTAGTTGAGGCTATCTTCAATTCCAGTTTAATATATTTTAAAATATTTAAGTAATATCGGATATCAACAAACATGCCAATATCTGCTAATATGACTCATGACTAAAATATATTTTTTTTTACACAATAAAGACATTTATATCGCCATATGCTGCGACCCCAGTATGAAAAATATTATGCTAATTTCACAACAGAAGAGACTAAATGACCTCTGCAGTTGGGCAAAATGAAAGATGTATATATTGGTAACGGTCAGCCCAAACACTCCCGACATATAGCGTCATATCAGATATCAATATAAAATATCACAATATTTTAGATTCCAAATATATATCTTCAATGACATATTCAACAAGATGTCTTTGATTCAGGTTTAGTCAGAATTATGGACAGTGATCTTCAATATAATTATAAACTGACTTTCCCCATTCACGTGAATGGGAAATGGGACATTTAACCATTTAAAAATTGGGACAATCATTTTCACAGCAGTCATTTTAACAAGTCACAGTAGGAAAATGTAAATTGACGATGGCTGAATTCCAATTAGTTTCCTCACTTTCAGTGAGCATGGACGCGCTTCTTTTCCTGCTTCGTGTCAAAATATCTGCAGTACAAAGCCCCGGTTACATATGATACATATCCAGATTAGCTATTAAATAATATTGTATTATTGTAATTGTGTGTAATCTAACTGAGGGACAGCTACACGATTAGCGGTTAGCTCCACTTACCGGTTGTACATATCGGCCATCATCTCCACCTCCAGCTCCGCCGCCAGTTGCTGTGCCTTCATGGGATCCATGTCCGCGCTTCGGTGCTGCTCACCCCGCCTGCTGCCTCACACTCAGTCCGTCCCGGTGACCCTCCGCTGCAGACACACAAGACTACAACAACCCGGTGCTTTTGCTGTGTAACCTTCAGCTCTCTCTAGCTGTGAGAAAACACGTGTCAACACAACTTCCTGGCCCACTTCCGCTGTCAATAAAGTTGGATTTAGAAGGGGAGCGAAATAAAAGTGTGCCATCTAATGGAGAGCGAGTGAAACTGTAACAGTGGTTCCCCAAACGTTCTCATTAGGAACCTATATCTTTTGAAAAAACAAAACAAAACACCAAAAAGAGTGATTGTGATAGAAAATTGCAGCCATTGGTTTTGGTATGTGACTGTTACTCTGTTATTTATATCAACTTTAACTATGGATAAAGTAACCTAAACCTGAACTACGGATATAACAAAGTACATCATGCATCTTTCTCTTATATTAGGAACTAATTTCTAATTTATCTTTGACTAAATTAGTATGTCTGTGGTACAAGAGCAGTTAATTAGGTTGACTTAATGAGGTTTTAAACATATCAAACATTGAGTTGTTTTCTTTACAAAAATGAATAAAACCCTGAGTAATCTATACTTTACATATAAAAGGTTTTACAAAACGCATGAAAAGACAAACATTTTTTTTAATAAACCATAATCGTGTTATTTACACAAATACAGGTTCAGAATATTTCTTTTTTAAACAGCTGTTACAGAAGTGCTTTCCACATTTATCAGTCTGACAATTGAAATTTCTCTCAAAATGTAAAATTATTAAATTTATTAACAACCTATAATGCAAACAACATTAAGAACCCTTTTTCCCTTATTATCAAAATGAAACAACACTGTCAACCTTGTCTGCTGATCCAAATGACTGGGATAACCTGTGATGCAGACACACCACACAACTGTGTGAACTTAAATAAAACAGGAACTCAGAGAACTTAAAACTATACGCGTGACAACGTCACTCTGCCTCATCTCCTGTCACATCAATCTCGTTCATGTCTTCCTCCTCTTCATCTGAACTCATGTGCATGTTTTGGAGTCCATCTTCTTTCGTCTGTGTTTTGACTGGGGAGTAGAGCAGAACATCCACCTCCTCTTCCTCCTCATCCTCCTCACACCCTGAGGTCCTGCTGATCCCACAAGCCTCTGACAGAGGAGGACCAGTTTTGTGAGACAGGTCAGTGTGAGATGAGACTTCATCATGCCCGGCAGTCTGCTCTGTTGTATTCAACTGACCTGTATCACAGGTAGTCCCTGTTTTTAAATAAAAAACAAATAAATAACTTATTTTCCAACTTATTTTCAGTCATCTCTGTGTAACAACACACCATCAGAGTGCTTTTTTCGGTCCATTTCTGTCACTCAACACATTATAAAGTGTTGCAGGGCAAAGTATAAATCGGGCTTAAAGCAGCAGCATGTACATTTTGAGGATTTTTGTAATTATTCTGTCTCTGTTCTTGGTGTTTTCAGTCTCAATCCAACCCGTTTGCAGTAGTCTGTCTCACTTTACTGGCACAATGTTGCTGTTGCGTTTGTCCAGATTAAAAAAAAAAAAATCACCTCGAGTATGCAGTACAGGAATATTGCTAGTCTAAACGTGGCAATACCTAGATACAGAAAGAGTCATGTGGAGCTGATAAGCACTGTGTGAACTCATTTGCCAATGGTTTTAATCTAATGGATATTTGTTGATATTTAAAATGTACTGTACATTTACTGTACTTTAATTTGACAAATACCACTTTACATTTCAAAAGGAAATATTGTGCCATTATGAGTTGTAAAATTTCAGACTGAGATTTTTTTTTTAAATGAAAGTGCTCTTTAATTCAGTTTGTTACAACCTATCTGTCCAATTGACAGCCATGATGGTTTCCATGAAGACACTCCAGTAGCTGACGCTTGGAATAAATCATTTGTCAACTTCTGCTGCAGGCAACAGACCCACAAAGCTTATTAAAAATAGTCTATTGTTAAATAGCAGGAGTTCAGTTGAAGTGTCTAAAATCAAATTATTACATTCACTGTAATCAGAACAGAACAAACACCAAACCTTCATCAGGATTCTTTGGTGGCCTCTCCCTCTCAACTGCCATCTTGGTCACCTCTTCCTCCATACCATCAAAGAGAAACGCTGTGCGATCATCATCACGTGACTCACAGGTCTCCTGACCAATAGTGTCGTCTCGCTGTGAAATGCTCTTCTTGTATGTTGATTGACTGAAAATTTGATTGTGATTTTTATCGAACGCGACACCAAAAACCTCCTGAGATTCTTCACTGGTGTCTTGGGGCCAAGTCATGTCTACATCCACCTCTGACCCCGTAGATGATTCCTTAATGGTGTCGTCTCTGCTGGCCATCACTTCACTTTCTATAGCTTTTGCAACTTTATTTCTTCTCTGTCTTTCCTTTGACTTTGTTGTTTTCGAGTGTTGCATTTTAATAAGCTTTTGAAACTCCTTCAGAATGACCACTCGTGGGTAGTTGGTGGCCCCAGGTTTTCTTACTCCAGGGTTTCGTTCGGGGATTCTGTCATTAATACCTTCATCAGGTTTGTCATTTCTCTCAACTTTTATTGATGTTGCAGCTACACTCTTATCTGTATTTGCATTTGTTTTGTCATCTTTTTTTTTTAAATAACCCCTGGTTCTGATCCGGGTTGGGTTGGTAGTCATCCTAGACTGTCCAGATTCCTGCATCAGACTGTCTGTGACTAACAAAGGTTTGTTTGGTTTCCCAACATATTTGGACAGCAAGTTTGAAGAACTTGCAGCCATTTCTCTTTCCTTCGCCAGCACGTTGTTGCTTGACAAACTAACTTGACAAATGCTCAAGTTGATTTGACTCTTTGTTGCATCACTGACTTTGTGCTCTGAGACAGAAGCAACAGCATCTGGTGGATGACTGGTGACCTGTGGCCTTTGCTTTTTCTTCTTAGGTTGTACCGATCCTGCTTCAGTGCGACGTTTCCTCTTCTTCCTGGGTTCAGGTTTAGGCTCTGGAGCACTTTTCTGACCAGCAGATTTCTCTGTTTCTTCCACCTCTTTTGCAGTACATGATTCAGTGCAGGTTCCCTGATTCTGTTGATTAATATTCAAATTTTCCTGTTTCTTCAACCAAAGGCCCCTATTTGTATCCTTTGTTAAAGGGGCACTCTGTGCTATGGTGCTCAGAGGAATCTTAAGTGTTGAAGGGTTTTCTGTGAGCCAGGGTCGCCCATATAGAGATGGCTGTTTCTGAATTTTATCACCAAGGTTCACTGGGTTGACGAGAGAAGGGTGATTTGGCAATGAGGTACATGAGGGTAATGGCGAAAGACATTGAGGAAGCCGCATATCAGCCATGTAAAGTAAAGACAGATTATGCATGGACTGTAACTCCTTTCCATTCTTCAGGGGTAAAAACCCAGGATTGTGCTGTCCATCTCGGGGAGATGGTCCTGGGAATGCTGGGAAATGCATTTTCTGCCCAGGGGCGAAGAAAGCTGAGGATATGGCAGATCTTGGTGTAGGTGCAGCAGGATGTAAGCGTTGATGAGATTTGAACAGGCTCTGATGGCTGCTTCCATCTCTCTGCCACATGGATCTAACAGATTGGTGATACTGTGAAGGGCAGTCCTGCTGCTGTTGGATTAACGCAGCATTTGGTGGTGCAGAAAAAAGTCCTGAACAGCTGGGCTGGTTCTCTGATGTCAAACAACACTGGATACCTGTACAACAGATGGGTAGACTGCCATCAGAATTCCCTGAGATAACAGAGCTGAGGTGGTTTAGGGCTGCAACTAATGATTATTTTCATAATCAGGTATCTCATAATCTTGTTTTGGTCCATAAAATGTTGATTGTTGTTTCCCAAACTTTGAAATGAGAAATTCTAATTATTCAAGAAAAAAGCATTCAAACCGATTAAACATATCAAAATAGTTGACGATGGGTTTTAGGTCCTCTTTGACAGCTTGTTATTGATTTTGTAAATTATTAACAACTTGAGAAAAATAGAAAAACCTGCATATGCAGGTTGATACCAGTGTGACTGACATTGTGTAGTGTCCTACAGGTGCCAGGTTGCAGGTGACCTCTGTGAATGCCTACAAGGTGTCAGTTATGGATTCAGAAGGGGATTCCAGGTTGTTATGGGTGACTTTTCTATCAGTTGCCACTTGATATGGCATAACAAAATAAGTATTCAAGGAGCGAAGCACGAATAAAACGTAAATATTGAAGATAAAGCAAACATGATATTTCGATATTGATATTTTTTGCCACCAAAGTCCAAAACAATCTCCCTCTGTCTCTGAAATGAAGTAAAATTTAGCAAATATGTAAAAACCAAACCAAACACACGTGTCGGGTTTGAAAGAAATCTGAGGATCAAAGAGAAGATTAAAATAACTGACAATAAATTTAAACTGTTATACAAAGAAATGTTTTCCTGTGCAGCACTGCACCTCTCAGTGTATACTGCCTGCCAGAAATAATTAGAGTAAGAGAACAATAAAATACTGTCTTATTTACTGGTTCTGTAATCTTTTTGTTAAAAAGGGACAAGTAATTAATTTACATACCTGTATCTGTTGAGGAGTTGCAGTTTTGTGCCCCATCTGCTGCTGCTGCTGCACTGACAGCACTGTGCACCTGACTAGGCTCTATGTCTTCATGTGTAACTGGGACCTGCAAAGCTGTCGGTTGGACATGATGATGAGCCTTTTCGCAGTCTCTCTCCAGGTTGGGTAGGATGTTGAGGCCCATCATGATGTCCTCCAACAGCCTCTCTATCTGCTCAGACTCCTCTACAGATCCCTGACACTGGAGCAGTGGGGAGCCTTCAAGGCCATTTCTTTGGTTCAGAGTCAAGCACTGAGAGGAGGTGGTTTGGTGTGGTGGTGGTGTTTTATGGGAGTTGTTGGCATCAGGCTGAAGGGAATGAGAGTCTGGGTTCTGTACTGGGCGTGTCTGGTCAGTAGAGGGAGTTGGTGGAACATTTGGAAGGTCCGTGTTTGAAGTTGTGGGGTCAAGGCAAACCTACATAAAGAAAAAAGGTCCAGTATGTAATTATTATTGACATCTAGTACTCAGACAGCAGAATGCTCAATCTTCCCTTTCCTAATAAACATATCAGGGAAATACAGTGGCCTTCACATACCAAGAAGTATGTTGTTCCTCTTTTTGCATACTATGCTTCCACTTCAAAACACAAAAGCCTGTTTTGGCTGGTTTGGTGCAGCGTAAGATGGAGGTCTCCATAAAGGAAGTACATACTATATAAAAGGCTTATTTTTATAAAAGGCTTATTTTAAGTAATTTTTATTTTTAAGCGCTTACACTTACAGATTATACAAACAATTTATTTCTGCCAATAATCTAACCTGAATAAGGCCATAAGAAACTTATGGATTATTGGTGTCCATATAAACAGAACTGTCTTTACGTACCATCTCTAATCCCACTGCATTAGCTAGTTAGTGTTCTGTCCCAACAATTATTCCCAGACACATTCTACAGTGTCTAAGTGATTCAAATTCTGATGACGTTTTCTTTTAAACACACCATGACATCCAATTAAATCACTGTGAACAAGTGTGTTCGTATAACTGTGATACTTATCTTACCTGTTCGAGTGAGGCAAGAACTGACACGGCCTCATCTGAGTCTTGCACACTCACCACCTCCCACATTTGTCCTTTGGTCCGCCGCCTCAGCTTCACCTGCACGACACAAGAAAACACAATGACGATGAGAACAACGGTGTAAAGAGTAGGCTTTTCTTCATGTCCTGTCATGCCAGCCTGAAGGCAACACAAACCCACAAACAGCTGAGTCATGACAATGTCATGAAAAGAAACTATCAGAAAAACATGACTTTTTTACTACGAGCACCTGAGTGAGTAATATTAGACGTAAACTGATTTTTATTCAAAAGTTTATTTGACAAAGTTCAGTATGTTTTTAATACCCAATTTAGTTTTAACATTATTTTTATTCAAAATATTTACTGCAAGTGCACTGCAGAGTAGACACATAATGTGGACTGGAGAATCAGTTACTTAAAAAAGCTTGTGTATCACTTGTTACTATTAAATAGTTCTATATCAATAAATCCTTGTCTGTTAATAACGTAACATAACATAAGCTTCATACTTGGCAGACTGACTGACTAAGTGCACTAGAGTGCGTCGTGCTGACTTTGACGTTGTCAGGATAAGAAGTGCAAGAGAAATTGGTAAAAATGTGACAGATTTATCGTTAAAAGAGCCATGGAAAACTCCTTTCCGTCAAACACTAATTAAGTTTGTCAGAAAATTACATACACTAATCTTACACTACAGCTGAAGGCCACAACCACAAATGTAAATAAAATCAGTTTTACCACAGTGTAAATGACACAGCTTCTTCTCACCTTGATGGAGATATGTGTGTCCTCCATCATCTCCTGCATCCGTTTCATCTTTGCTGGGCTCTTCATACCAAAACTGACACGTGCTGGTCTCGTCTCTCTAGACTTGGCTCTTTCTCCTCCTGGCATCCCATCTTCACGAGGCCGGCTTGGCTGCTCTGTATCTCCTCTGTTCTTGGTTGTCTCTCCATCCCTTTTTCCATTCTCTGGATCTGTCCCATCCTCAGACAATACCTGTGAGCTGTCCTCAAACTCAGATGACTGCTGGCAGGTGCCATCGTCCTGGTGCCTTGGGGCATTTGAGTTGTTATTGAGAGAAACATGGACTGTCAAGGAGTCACTGGACAGGGCTGGAGTTGCTATAGGATTTATAACAATGCCAGACATTGGATCTAATGAAGAGCTGTCAGCACTTGGTGCTCTGAAAGGCCTGTGGGGAATGACTGAGCAAGACGTGAAGTGAAATTGGTTATCAAGTGTGAAGTGTTGGGGTTGAAACGAGACAGAATAATCCAAACTGGGATCCACAGAAGGTGCAGATTCTGCAGTTGGATGTGAAGTTTGTGTGGAAAGATCAACAGAAACAACAGCTTTATCAGTCTGTGTTCCTGTAGTTCTCTTTTCCCTATCCTTCCTTTCAACGAATGCAGCCTGAACTTGTGCATCCTGCCTCCACTTATCACTTGTTCCTCTTCCTTCTGTGTGGAAGCCATTCTCTCTGCAGCTGCAGAAACTCTGCCCGTTTTCCAGGACTTGTGCTCCCCTCAAACCTCCCCCTTTCTGTCTCTCTACAAGGTCTGCTATCTCAAACCGGCGAGCTAAGGCCATAACATCATTCTGCTCAACACTTCCTTTTACCTCCAGCTCCCCAGAGTACAGCAGACTGACCAGTTTCAGCAGAGTCTTTGCCTTCACAGCGTGGAGCTGAAGCTGATGCTTCTGGCCAGATGGAGGACAAGGGGAGGCGGACAGCTTCCGAGACAGGTACGGACTGAGAGCTGCGAGGACGCAGCTGTGGGTGGGCACTGAGATACCTTCAAAAAAGAAACAAACCATTTTTTTCCATTTCTCTTTAATTCAAACCTTCTCTTAATTTTACGTAATTTTTTCCAACTTATCCTCACCCTCAGTGTGTAACAGGGTGTCACAGAACTGGCCATTGTTTTGTTGTTTCTGCAGCTTGCCCAGGAGGTGCTTCTCAAAACCTGGCCACCAGTACCTTTGCATGACCACATGGACCCTGAGAAAGCGTGAAGACAGATGAGAGAGAGGGTGTGTGACTAGGGATAAGGTTCAAATATTGGTGAACACATACAGTGTAGTAAATGTTGGTGTCAGTGCAGCCTCCACTCAAAACCAATGTTGCCTATGAATAAAATTGTCTCAAATTTAGTTTTCCTTCTCATCAATATCACCATCAAGCTTTAATATACCTTCACCAAGGAGGATGGGTTGATATTTTTGACCATATGTCTGTCCGTTTGTGATCAGCATAACCCAAAATGTTAAGGGCCGATTTTGATTAAATGGCCCATGGAAGACATGTATAAATCTTTGAAATGATTCAGACACGTATCCAGAATTGATTGGTCAACAATTGCTGACCTTGTGACATAGGGGAGTGAATTGACACTATTGGAAAATGAGCATCCTTGGTTGAGGTTTGGACTCATAGTTTAAGATATGAATACAATTTAAACAGCATCTTCGCTGAATAGAGTAGTGATGCAACAAAAACTGTATAAAATAGTAATGTATATAATAATAATAACATTATTGCTTCATATGAAATTTTCGTCCTTCACAATATTTTTTTATTTTTAGTTTAGTTTGAAACAGAAACTTACTTGTTACTAACTTATTACTTAATGTATGTGTGTGTTTTCCTTCAGTTACAGGTTTTGTTTTGCAATTGAAATTTCTTTGTCAATACAAAGGAGATTTTTGTTAAGTGATTCGTAAAATTAAAAAACAAAAATACACACAAAATGGCGACACGGCTCAACAATGACCCTTTTGGCTCTAATTGCATCAGGGCTGGCGAACATGACGTTCAATGTTCTAATTCAAGATTCATTTCGATGGTGAATTTTCCATACTTAAATGTTAGCCGAACTCAGTTAGCCACTGGTTCCAGCTGAAAACATGTGCATTCATTTAAGTGTTGCCTGATTTAACATGTGGCTAACAGCTAGCCTAATTAACAACACAAACACGTGGGAAACCAATGTTATCAGTTTAAAAACAGCATGAGTTATCCAGCGTGTTCACCAAATGTAACTCTTTGACCTAATTTCAACAGAATAACTCAAGTTAAGGGTGATAGCTAACTCACACGGAGCAGCAATTAGCAACGAGGAAATCCCACTTACCAGTATTTTCTTAGGTGTTCAGTTTATTACACTTTAATTCGACAGTGAATCCCCGAGATTTAAGTCATCAAACCCAACCATTAAATGTTCAACATATCTAACCCTTATGTGAAATACCAGAGCGCTGACTGACAGCGACACCAAGTGGTCGTTTACACCAACGACACCGTTTTCCAGTATCAGTGTGGTGATGATCACGAGGCCAAAAAGAAAACAAAGGCTCAGAGAAATCATTTTCTTTTTTATTAAAAACAGTATTGCTAGTTACATAATTCATTCATAAATGAGAATGTGCAACTTTAAGAGCCAAGGCAAAGAGATTAAGGTGTAGTTCAGAATCAGATAGATTTCCCATTAGTGTTCCAGTATCCGATGACTGATGGATTTCGTTTTTACTCACTAACATATTTTGTATTTAATTAAGACATAAACTTAATGGGTTTTTTTTTTTATCTAAACACAAAAACTGATTGCATATGCATTCACCCAGAGCACCCAAAAAAAATTAATCCCAATCAGAATATCAAAAAAAGAAACATAAAATCATTAAAATTAACAAATATTCTCTTGTATATATAGTTTTAATGTGCTTTTATTTATCTTTTTCTCCACTTTTATCTAATAGCAAATTCTGGTCTAGGCCTCCTTACACAGATTTTCTACCACAAACCCTCGCACTCCTCTGCTTTGCTCTCCCTCTTCAAAACAGTCCACTCTGGAAGGCAACTTGTTACTTTTGAGAAAATGAGGCTCCCTCTGTAGTGTGTAGTGTTTCAGTTGGCATGGAAAATAAAGAAAAAGGTTTGAATTAAAAAAAAGAAAGAAGGGGAGGAGAAAACACATTTCCCTCCCGAGTGCTTCTTTTAATCTTCCACTTAGCAAGTATCTACATCTCACTCTGCATTGGGAATATGCATTCTGCGACAAAACAAGCACTGTAACAAAAGCAGACAATGCGGCGTATTCTCCCATGTACTGTTCTGTAGTCTTAAAGTCAGGTCAGCTGTGGGGGTGTTAAAGCAGAACACATTACAACAGGACTCAAGAGTTTTATACCTCGTAGAAAAAAAAATTCCCAATAACAAGAACTCTTACAGACAAATAAGTTCACAATCTTCCATTATCTTGCAGATTTGAAAACCGCTGAGCTCTATCTACAGTATAACTAGTAACCTGCTGAGAAAGGAAAATACTTTTTAATTGGTTAACAATGTCATGTTGGACACGCTCATCAGAACTATCCTGAATGAGCGAGGCACTCCAGTTAGACCATCTTGTGTGTACACATTCATAAGATAATGGACCTGTGGGTTAAACAACACAGACCCAACTGAATCCCAAGTTATCGCCCAAAATATTACAAAGAGGCGTACATATAAGAGAGAGATAGAAATGGTTGATTTCCTCTGCTCTAATCATGTCCCCGTCAATATCTACAGATCACAATCAGATACAGAAACACGCAGCAGCCCCATAAACGTTGGTTATCTGCATACAAAACAAAGCCCATGACAGTTTTCAGTGTAGCTGCTGTTAGAAAAAGAGAGTGTGTGTGAAGTTCTTGCATTCAGTCTTGGCAGTCGCAGCATAAGCAGTGTCATTTGGCACATGTACATCACTGTGGTACTCAGCGAAGCAAAAACAAGAGGAGCAACCACAACCAACACAGAAGCAGAAGATTAACACATACTGGATTCATTGATAAACATAGTTTTTGTAATATTTTAACCATCAGAGAAAGAAAAGAGAGTGTGAATGAGTGGTCCTCCCAGTTTCTTCAAAACAGAGTATAATAGCCATTTATGTAAAACTTCCTAAAGTGTCCTGTTCTGATTTCATCAGTCTCATAAGTCTACACTCTGACATCCATGAATTTACGTAAGTCCTTGGATGAAGCCTCTGCTTTTTTCTTCAAGAGAGAGCATTAGTTTCGTCCAGGTGAGTCATAGTGTTGTAGTGTGGAGATGTAGTGTTGTTTGAAAGGTTAGTTTTTTTTTTACTTTCTTTCTTCTGTTTGGGGCTTAGGGAATCGCAGAGCTTAAAGTGGTCAAAGTGTCACATCCGGTTGTCCACAGGGAGTGTGAGCTGCAGTGGAGGAATGTGAGAAAGAGAGACAGATAGAGAGAAGAGGGGAGCTGCAAAAAGAATAAGGAGGGACAGACGAGTTGAGCGTAAAAGGATGGAGGTTCATCCCATGGGCGGTGCTGTGATCCCCCGGTGTCAGTTCAGCAAGGGCAGTAGGTGGGAGGAGGCTGTCGTCTTGTGATGCACACAATCAGTTTTTCTGCAAGAGAAGAGCCAGCAGTGTGAGCATGTGCGTGTGAGGCGTTCAGGCCTTGCTGGGAAGCAAAGTACACACTACACCACTTTCAGAGTTAGAAAATCTCTTTGCATCTGATGCTACAGCCTTCTGGCCACATCATCCGCTCATTTCCAGTGATACAAGGAATGTCAACTACGGCTGCAACTAAAAATTATTTATCGATTCATTTGAGGATTATTTTCTCAACTGATCAATTGGTTGTTTGGTCCAAAAATATTTTTGGCCAAAAGAGACAGCAAACGCGCTTTGGACACTTGCTTGACATTGTCTGAGGAGGTCTGTGAGACATACAAAAGAGTCAACTCCAAAAGAGAAATCACCACCACTGGAATTGTGACTAACAATCTACGTGGGTTTATCTGTAAGTCTGTTCTTCTATTAGCAACGTGCTGTCTACAGTTGTTGACGGATCAATCTGAATTTGTTTCTGATGGGTAGGTCATCGCCCAAGTATGTTCCAATTAACTTTTGGTAAGAATCAACTGAATTCACAATCTCAGACAAAACCTAGATTTAAACAAAATGTTTAAAATGTGTGCAGGACCAGACACTGTATTAGAATAAGTTTCATCCAGATCTGATCCAGATAACAGATTTAACTGTGACTTAACTTTAACATGGGAGGTCCTATTTTACAAGTTCAGATGTGTATATATCAGCACCATATTAACAGATCAAGATAGATATTTTTTTTAACTTATGTTAATAGCAATCAGCAAGTAAGATCGGAGCTCTCCGAGTGCACTTGTAGTATGAATGGAACTGTGGCCATTAATGTGCATGCAGAAATGTGAAGCTGCTCTCCGCGGACACGAAACGTGGAAAGTTTGGTACAAGCCTTAATACTTCAACAGGGGTTACACGCTGCACGATTTTTCAACAGGAGAAGCGTATGGGTAATCAGTCTCTTCTAGTCGAGGGAGTTTGAATGTATTCTGAGAAATTGTGACAGTCCTAGTAATAAGTGACAGTGCAAGCTGCGTGAAATCAGGATTAATTTGTCTTCAGATTGACCTCTGAACGTTTACTGAAGCAGAGTGGTTCATGATCTCTTCCGTTTCTCTTTCCTTCTTCCTCTTTGTTGTTATCCTCTTCAATTACCCAATTACAAAGGAACAGAGGGAAAGATGTGGTATAAAACCAAGCCTACTCAGGTCTACAGATCACCTTCTGAACTTCTAATAGTGGTTAGGCTGAAAATCTTGTAGTGTGAACTAAGCTTAATATTCAGATTCACAAGAGAACACGATGGCTGCAGGCAACAGAGTCATATGTTGGACAAAAATGACACAAACATATGGGGTAAGATAACAGTCAAAAAGATGTGCACATACTCGATTGTGATTTATTCAATGTGAATACGAATTGACAACCGTGAGAATATGATTCAAAAAGTTAGGAAAGATTTGAATCTACAGTTACGAATTTACAAATCTGACCTTCTTCCTCGTTCATCTCAACGCTAGCTGTGAACTCATGCGCAGTGTGGGAAATCGATGAATCTTCTGCTCAATACACAATACCTGGGGCCGCTTTGACGTATTTTTGACGGTTATGTGACTTCGTAAATTCATAAATGTGGATTTGTTTTTTTGTCACAGTTGTCACAATTTGTATTCATGTTGAATAAATTACAACCGAATATGTGTGCATCTTGTTGACAGTTATCTTACCCCATACAAACTGCGCAGAGAAAAAATAAATCACATCTAAAAAGGAGAATTTTTAAAAAGTAAAAAAAAAAATTATTATTAATAATAATAATAATAATAATTACTGACACTTTTCACCAGCAGAGGGAGCAAAAACAAACAAACATCTGAATACAGTAGAATGGAAGCTCACTGACAACACTGGTCACTGTCAAACACTCACGGTCATAGTTGTACAACACATCTAAACCATTAGGCCATACATTGAGCTGAGAGAAGCAGCCGGACACACACATACCATGCGGTGACATGCAGTGTGACAGTGGGTGTGGCCTAACCATCGTAAGACTCCATTAGAGGCAAAGAGGCCTGCCTCTCACCATACATCCCTCCCTGAGAGAGAAAGAGAGGGAGGAAAGATAGAATAGTGTGTGATAAATAAAGACACAGAGGAGCAGAGAGAGACGACGAGGGGGTGAGAAAAGAAAGAGGGTTACATGTGAAAAATGTGTAAAAGTTAGTGAAATAAAACAAGAAGGGAGAGAGAGAGAGAAGTAATAGGGAAAACAAAGTAAAAGATGAGACGAGGAAAGACAGAAGTGTTAGAGCAGATTATTTTAATGTTAGATTGTGTTACAGGGGAAAAAAGAACATGATGAGAAGACGCACAGCCACCTCGGTGCTTTTAATGAGGCATGCATCAACATGCCATCTTTGTGTGTGTGGGAGAACGTGTCCGTTCACACGGTTCCATTTTTCAGCTGGAAGTGAAGAAATTGGACTGTATATTGAGAGGGAATATGTCCCAAAAATTATACTGTTTTTCCCCCAATTTTATCATCATCAAAATTGGAGGACAACACTAATATTTCCTGCGTTTAATGAAAATTGCAGTGTTAAAAGGGAGAAAGGAAATCTGTCATGTCTGTGACAGACTCTAGTCTGGTCTGCATTAATACACTGTGAAGTGATTGACTGAAGCACTTACAGTCATTATAGGATTAGGAAATGGATGAACGCCATGTGTTGCTGAGTTTTGATTATCATGTAAGTGCCGGCATGCAGGTTTCTGTATGTGGCAGAGTTGTGGTGTGAGTATGTGTGTTTACTTGTATTTGTTGAAATGAGGGTCTGCCTCAGGAACTGGTTAAGTTTAGGACTTAGATGTGAATTATGGTCTGGTTAAAGTTAGGGTTAGGCATTAACTAAGATTTACTTTATCTGGACATAACCTGTGTGTGTGTTTACATGGGTGTGTGATGAGTGTTTACCTGTACTGCATCTTTGTCAGCAGGTTCGAGTGTGTTATCCAGCGTGTTCCTTCTCCCTCTCTGGTCCAGTGTGGAGTAGGCATCTTAAAAAATAGAGATCATCTTAAACTAGAGATAAAAGTGTGTGTGTGTGTGTCTGTGTTATTAATAAAGGTCATGTGCTTTTCGTCACATTAATTGTCAGCAGTTCTTGCCAGCTGTGTCTGCATATATATCATTTCTATTTTCACACTCACCTGGTCCCATGTCATTCATTGGAATCATTTCCCTGTCTCCTTTGCCGCCTGCGAAACAAAAGTCAAGTTAAATGGTTCCCGTTCTGTCAACCAGAGCATCTCTTGCTTGCTTACTTGAAAATGACTTAGAATTACCACCCGACATTATATTAATTACTCTAGATTTGGTTGACACCTTAAAAGTTTTTATGGGTTCTCCAGCATACAGTAAATGTATAGCAATTTTAACATGAACACACATGGCATTAAACAACAAAAACATATATTAACTGCAGCCTTTGCAATTTTCAAATCACTTTGTTTCAATTTCATAAATCGTTGTACAGCCCTAACCGCTGTTTGTAAAGCGGCTGTTTGCATTCACTTCTTCACTTCCTGACCTTTGTCTATGAGTGGCAGAGTGCTGTCCTCATAACCCCCGTTGGTCCTGGTGTTGCTGCTGGGAGGGTTTAGGTTGACCATGAAGTCTGTCTTTTTCCAGCCGTCTTTCTCCAATGTGCGTCGCAGCTCCTTATAGCCCCACACTGTCTGCAGCACCAGACCGGCACCGCGCACCTCCCGCTCAGAACGATTACTGGAGAACAACAGAGGCAGACAGGGATGGAATTACATAGGGAGAAGGGGATTGTTCAAGAGGTTACTTTCCATTTCAGAGTTCTAAATTGCTTGCTCTTATCAGTCCTCACCCGTCTTTGTTGATGAGCACCAGTCTCTCGATGCCCTGCGAAGCTCTGAGGGTCTTGGCTGCTTCCAGACTGGAGCCCAGTACCTCATGAAGTGTGCTCAATACCGACACCACTGTCTCTTCTGACAACGCTCGCACTGGCTGACTCTGACCACCACCGGGCAGGTTGGCCACCAGGTGAGGCACTGCATGTTTACCTAGCAGCGCAGGAGATGTCCAAATATTAACCCACACTCAAACACGGGAGCTAGTGTCTTGCTGCAAGAATCTTTCTGCCTCTAGTTCTCACCTAGTAGATCTCTATTGCGTGCATCAATGGCCAGATTACGCAGGGCTCCAGACATGGCGCGGACCACACGGTCGTTTCCATGGGCCAGCAGCTCAGTCATCATGGGTAGACCCTTCTCCTGGCGCAGCAAGGCACGGATGTATCGCCCATACTGATGAAAGACACACATACATTTTTATTAGATGATTCATTGGTGTTAAAATGCATGTTTATAATTTATTATCTTCATCTCAACTGCCTTTTATGCTGTAACACTGTAAACTTCCCATTGAGGGACTAATAAAGGATAATCTTATATTATAATGTATACGCCATAAATATGTCTACAATGATATTTCTACTGACTGTGTAACACATGAACCAAACCATCTTCATCATGGCATATGACGTCAAGTGTACATCACTGTTTCTCCTAAAATATCCTCATGTTTTGCCTTTATACACATCTAGTAGGTAAAAACACATACATCTGCCCTCCTTTTTCAAAGTGAAGTAATTATTTACACCTTCTGTCATCAATTAGAGCATGTTTGCTCTAATTCCCATAATCTGGGACAGTCCTTTCTAAGCACAGGGAGTGACTATGCTGTAAAATGGAGGAAGAAGATGATGATGTAATGGTTCTTACTGTCCAGCGGCCGGCACACAGGTTCTGAACAGCTCCAGCTGAGGCTTCCAGAACTGTGGGGTTCTTGGACTCCTTCAGTAGAGAGGTGTAGATGCGAACTACCTCTGGCTGGAATAGCAGCTCATAACCTACAGAGAAAATAGAGAGAGTCAGAAAGGAGAACAGATGTGATGCACAGATGTGAGTTAAGAGAGAAGGTGTAATTGGTGGGGATGATGCAGAGGGACAGAACATGAAAATTATTGTTCTTTTTTCCCAAAACAATAAATGTAGTGGAAGTGTTGACTGATTGAGTCATTACCTTTAGCAGGTGTGGTCCTCTTTGGAATGTCTATTACATCTGCAGCTGCATCCTCATCTTTTTTACCTGGCAACAAACATGAGCAATACTGTATCACGAACACAAAAAAAACTAAATACAAAAAGAGTTATTTTACAGAACTACGTCTACTGTTAAAATTATTTCTATTAGGTTAGATATACTATGTTGTGAAAGGTAAAACAGAAACTGACCAAAAACATGTTCACCATTGAATATATCACTAAAACTCTACACGGTGAGAAGGAGACGTGCATGTTAGTACCATGACAACACTACTTCAAGCTGTTAGCTCAGCTGCAGCTTGCTACTGTTAAAACGGAGACAACAACAGGCAGCGGAAGGAAAGTGCAGTCATACAGAGGTAAAGCGCTTACCTTTGGAAAACCACTCATCTGAAGCCCAGCACAAAGAGAGGAGAGAAACATGGAGAGAGAAGAGAAGGGATGAACAGGGATGGGAAGGAAGAACAGGAGGAAGAGAAAGAGCAATTATGTAAGAGGAAAGCAGCCATAACTGAGCCACCCAATTAACACCTGATTACATCATAACAGCTCAGCTGCCACCACAGACACAGTCATGTGGACATGCCAGGTATGAAGGCCGATTAAAGCGCATTAAAGCAGACAACAGTTCATGTTTCACACTTTAACAGCTGCAGAATTTGAACAAGAGTTGTATAATTAGTCTTGAACTATATCACACTGTAAAATCTAGATTAGCTCTAGTCTCATTTATAATGACATGTAATGTTATAAAACTCCGATCCAAGTAAACGTGAAGGTGTTTCTGTAGGCTGCTAATGAAAACCAGAGTGAAAATAATCTTCAGTTTTAATTCATCGGTTTGTCATGGTCAACATTTTTATGTTGGGCTGGTTGACAGGCAAAATCCTTTTCGTGATAAATAAGTTTCCAACTAGAGGTCGACTAATATGGGTTTTTTTGTGGCTGATCAGGGCAGCCTGTATTTACTAAATATACTTTCATATCAAAAATAATTATGTTTCAGTTACTTTTTATAAAGTTTCCAAGGACAAAATGTGTAGTTTGAAACAATTGGCCATTTAAAAAAAAAATGGCATATATTGATCAAATGATTAATCAAATTTAAATTCAGTTTTTCTTCTGAGTGTAGGTTAAAGAAACCAGTTATATGTGGTTTAAAAAATTGTAAAGGACAGAAAGCAAACACTTTTTAAACATTCCAGAGATCTTAGGTAAAACAGCCATTATGTGTCAAGCAAATTTGCACAGTTAATAAATCTTTATACATATCATACATTGTTATATTAAGAATGAAGAACAATATATTGTGATAAACAGTATTATTAAATCATTGCCCAGTCCTACATTCATGTATTTACTAAAATTAACATTTTGACACTGCCTCATTTGTCACTGCAGTTGACTGCAAAATAAATTCTAAATAACTTTGGCAAAGCCACAAAACAGTAGAGAAAGGATGTGTGGTGAAGAAAAAAAAAATCAAATCAATACTCTGAGTGAAAAACAAAAACAGTGTGAGAGCATGAGCTTTCTCTCAGCTGAGGAAATAGTGAACATTCCTGTGAAAGTCTGTGGTTTTGTTTGTGCAAGTGTGTAAATGACGAAGATACCGTTGACAACAGTGACATCATGGCAATCTTTCTCCACAAGACAAAACATACCCAACAACCTCTCTCAATCTCTCTTTACCACTCATTCACTCACTCACTCACTCACCTTTGCCCTTGCGGGAGCTGAAGCAGCCACCCTTCTGGCTGGAGGGGGCGGGGCCCTGGTTGATGGGTGCAGCCTCCTGGTAGCGCTCACAGCCGGGAATTTCACGGTGCACGTGATAGGACAAGTTCCTCAGCAGACACACACTGTTCTCTATCAACTGCAAAAATGGAGGGAAAGCAGAGATGAGAGAATTTATTTTGACAAATTCTGAAACCAAAAACTATTGTTTTATATAGATTATACAGTATATCGTTTATTTACCAAATTAAAAAATAATACTTTATTGATCCCCACACAAAGACACAAGGGTCAATTAAATGCTTCAGTGTACTAATACTAAATAAGTCCACATACCTTATTGTCGACATCTTTACAGTCAATCTGGGACTGGACAATGTACATGAGCGAATCGACCAGTCCTGTGCATTCCCTCAGCTTCCTCCTCGCCTCACTTCGCTCCGAACTCACATTCCTTTAGATGAGCGGAAAAGTGGACAGGTTGAAAAACAAGAACATAAAAAGAAAATAAGGATTAGTGGCGTGTACGGCTGGAGAAATAGAAGGGTCACGACTAAAGGAATTCCTGCACACAATGCTGAAACTCACGCCCTGAGATTTGTCTGAAAGAAACCTCTGTCAAAAATACTGCTTTACAAAGACTTTTCACTTCAACAGATCAAGTGACAGTTTCTTCAGCTGCTCTAGGATCAAGTCTGACTTAAAGATCTGAAAGTAATGGATGGATGGAAGGAAAATTGAGACCAGTTAAGTTGTTTTGTGTGCTGATGTAGAAAAGATGTAAAGAAAGGAGCATGAAGGAGAAAACTCTGTGGAATGATATTCAGCCTTTGTTTTGTGTGGTGGCCTGATTTTCCGAGTGATAGACACGCAACTCAACTCACACACTAACAAGACACATTCCCCCACACAGCAGGGGGCACTAACATTAATTCACTGCATAGTTTAGGATGTTTCTTTAGATGTTGCAGTAGACCATCGTATAAAAATTCAAATACAGACTTAGGCTACATCAATTTCTGTATTATGGACCACACTAAAAAAACAACTAAAAACACTGTAATAACCTGTTTTTAGTTTCAGTGTCTCGTCATAATGGGCAAAACTGTCCAGACCCTCCTCAGCAAATCCCAAACATTTAGGTCATGGGATTACAAAGTTATTGACACATACTTTTCTACAGCCACAAGTGAACACAGTAATTAACCGTGTGGTCAAGGGGAATGCACAGATAACAGGGAGGCTAGAACATACTGTTTACACTGCTTAAGTCAATGCCCCACTGTCCCGCTGCTCAACCCATCCAAGTAAATTCTTCAGCCGCTCTTCTCTGACAACCACTTTGAAGATTTAATTTCAGCCAGAATGGTTTTCTTTGATTAATGCCATGACATTTATCTCCAAAGTATTTCAACGCGCACAATATAAAAATGACAGTTTTCATGTCCAAGAAACAGCGTAAATGTCTCTGACACTGAGAGGCACATGGAGACTTTTCCACATTTAGTTTATTTTCATTCAATCATCCCAGTATTTTATAGGTAGGTATGCAAAACACACTGGTTAGTTCACTATGATCTGGAAGCACACATCATGTGTATGGACACCAATAATTTTCCTTCCTTCCCATTAAAGCCACTCCAGTATGTGTATCCTGTTCTGCTCTATCTCTTCATTGCTTCCTTCGCCCTTACATCCCAAGGCTTTATCAGTCTACCGAGCTAGCAGCTGGCCACTTTCCTCTCCAGTCTTCAGTAGTACTCCACTTCTCCCCTCTCCATCCTTCCTCACTTCTTTCTCTCCCTCCCTCCCTCCATACCTCAGGCAGCCTGCTGTGTTGGTGAGGGCCGTCTCCCACTCCAGGTGTCTGGGCTTGCAGTTCTCCTCGCCACCTCCTGCACCGTTGCTCCCTTGCTCCCAGCCTGAATGTGGCACCATAACCTCATCGGAGAGGGCGTGCAGTGCATGGTCAACAATTTCCATTTTCACTGAGTCATGAGACGACAGGTTCCACAGCGTTCCTGAGAACAAAAACAAATACATACAATTAAATAATGTGCAAAAACTGGATATTTGTGGTTCCTGATTTGTTTGCAAATCCATCTGTGTGAATTTAAATGTGTTAAGAGTCCATTAAATCTGCCAAGGAATTTCAGTTTAGAGCTGCAATGATAATTTGATTATGGATTAGCTGATTGTATAATCATTTTTGGCATTTATTTTTGATCACCAATTGATTGAACTGTAGTACATAACTTCAAATTTAACATTGGTCAGACAAAAAAGGAGTATCTGTCAAATTTATTTCAACATTTCTTAACCATTTTGTAATGTTTTATATTAATGTTGGATGCAGAAACAATAGAAATTCAACAAAGATCTAGCTTCTTAAACCCAAAACCAGCTAGCAGAAATATCCAATCAAATGTGTTGGGGGATTGATGTCATACACTCTGAAGAAATTAAATAATTATGAAAAAAACAACAACAGTAAGAACATTTCTTCCAAAATTACTTACTTACTAAAGGAAAACTGGTTAAAAAAACAAATAAAACATGGGTAACATTTACACAGATGCAAATACGTCAATCAACATGTCATTCTAACCTGTGATGGTGTCAGTGAGGTCCTGGTCGCGGGTCTTCCTCAGCAGCCTGATCAGAGCTGGTACGCCGTCACAGTTCTTGATGGCGATCTTGTTATCGTGATCTTTGCCATAAGAGATGTTTTTGAGTGCTCCACAGGCTGCATGGTGGACCTATAACAGAAATGCATATAAATAACAGCTTAATGGTCGATTAGTCAAGATGGAAAAGCCCACGCTTTCATGAATTCAGCATAGTAGCATAAAATCAGTGGCAGTGAAACTAATTTCCTGTTGTCTTGATTTATTTGGGTACATTTCTTACATATTTTTAAACCAGGGTAATTTAAGCTTAAGTCCATGAACATCCTATAATCAGTAACCCACGTTAAGTGTGTGAAATGTAGTCTTTGGAATCGCTAACAACTCTCAGGAGTGACTGACTGATCCATTTATCCAGTCAGCCAGTCATTCGACACGCACCAGACTTCAAACTTGTCATTGGCTGTAGAGCATGAAATGTGAAATTAAGATGCTTCTCTGAGAATGAAATGCATGATGTGGTTTGCCTGGTAATGCCCATTCAAACATCAGCAAAATGTTTCCCCACAGCTTGGCCTAAATGAGAGGGAATCATAAAAAGAAAAAAGCCACAGGATGTTTTGGCCCAAACCATATTTAGCACAAATGTTGACCTCCAGGATTCAACTGAAGAAGTCAAATACGTAACACTTATTTCCATTCCTCATTCTTCCAATACTAGGGTTGAGTCCCACCAAAAATTGCCCTTTTCTTCTCATAACTCCCCTCAGGCCAAGTGGATTGTCAAACTATGATATTAAAAGTATACCACATTCCCTAAGCCTACTTTCCCCCACCTACTTCTACTTAAAGTAAGACTGAAAACAAAGCCACAAAAGAAGCAAAGACTACTGACGTCTCTGTTGGGGTTGTCGAGCATAGACACAAGCGCAGGGATTCCTTTCATGCGACGCACATCAGACTTCACCTGGAAAGAGAAAGGATGGATGTGAGCAGAGGGTGTGGATGATAGCCAAGTGAAGTTCAATTTAATGTTCATTGACAGCTCAGCTAATCAAAGGTAGTAATCAGTCTGTGAAAATACTGGAAATATTTAGAAAATACTTCAGAAATGTCAAATGAGCAAACACAAAAGAAATGTTGTGAATCTCAACATCCAGCTTCATAACACAGAATAAAAATTAACATAGAAAATTCCTATTTTGCATTTTCATCTGCGTCACATGTAATGATTCATATTTAATCAATTACAAAATGAATTGTCAACTAACTTGATTATCGGAGTGTATTTTTAAATAATTAAAACAAGCTCTATGATTTTTCAATATTTCAGCTTTGTTTGCTCCATATAACAAAGACATCATTAAAACAAAATAAATAGGTTTTCTGGACAAGACAAACAATCATTTCCAGGTTTAGGAAATGCTAATTATTTTATTTTGGGACATCTTAAGGACCACACAACTAATCCATTCATCCAGAAAATAATCAAATAATGAATCAATTGTGAAAATTATCATTAGTTGCAGCCCTAATCTCTTACTTTATCATTCTTATAAGTGAGATGCTGCAGGTAAGCGGCTGCATTGCTCTTGACTGGGTCTAGCCTGTAGTTCAGCATGGCGATGACCTCGGGCAGCTCTGGCTGCCGCCAGCCACCGGGCCCTGGACCTTTCCTTAGAGTGCTGTCCAACGAGGCCATGCTCCCCCTTTCCCCCTGAGCCAGTGGTGCTCCTCCACCCCAATAGTACATGTCCCCTGGTCCACTCATGTCGCCGTCCAGGGTGCCTTCATAACTCCTGTGGAGGATGTGATGTGTGAATGTTAACTCCTTAGACAATCGACAGACATTTATCAACAAAAAGAAAAGAGGTGTATCTGATCTGAAGGATTAAAGAGCATATTATAGGCTATATATACATATACTAACACAGAACAATAGCAATTACAAAAGCTGATTGGGTTACTAGATACAGTCAGTGGTAGATGATGTAATCAAAACAAACATCCTCATGTGAGCACAACCTGGGTGGAAACTAAAAGACTGCTTACTTATTCAACTACTCTGTTTGTATTGTTATCAGCAGACAGCTGGCTAGTTACTCTTCCCAGCAGGGGCAGACTTAATGAATCAGAAACCATTCACTCGAATGTATTTCTCTTCAACAAGCAGAAACCCAGAGTCAGAGTGAGCTAACCATGCTTAGTCATGGTAGTGCTGTAAAATGTGGCCAGCACTGAGACTAATTAGTCTACAGGTCTGCTCTGACTGAAAGTGATGTCAGCCTTTTGTTGCAGTGGTTTTTCAACTTAAAATAACTTTTTGCACATTGCAGAAACTCTATTTCCACAAATTTGATATTTAACACAACAGGTAAAGGGATAATTTTTAAAGTGTGGTTATAAATGGTACTGACATAAAAACTGAAATAAAAGGCTGGTAGGAGGGAAAAAGAGAAAAACAGTGCACTCACCCACACCAAAGTCCACAGAGAAAATCAACAATTTAATGTTCAGCACATAGGAGATGTTAATCCACTGTTGCCACCAGCATCAAATCCAGATGTGTTACCTTGTGACTTCAGTGTTTGAAATAATTTATTCTGCTTTGTAAAAGTGACACAAACTTACCAAGTAGGGCAGCAGTAGACCAACAGCTCCCTTGTCCCCTATTGCTAAAAACCTTGATTTTCCATATGGGCTTTGGTGTAGGAAAATGGGAGGTTTACAAAATTTCCAGAAATTTGTTTTCCCTTATGTCCCCACTGGCAGCTATGTCTTCAGTGATAGCAATCCTCTGGGGCACAACCACTGTTCCTCAGAACCCGAACAATCACTTAACAACTGCCTACATACATCATTCAGCAAAAACGTACATGTTTACTGAGATGTACTGGATCAAGACCAGTTAAAAATACTTTTATTCCACCTTTCCTGTCGCATTTACGAATGAAACCCTGATCACTTTACTCAGAGAGAAGAGTCGTGGACACTGCATGCATGCATACATACATCCAAGTGTTTGCTACGCCTACAGCACAAAACAGTCACTACAAAAGATTAGAGCACTTACCCAGTCCTGCGTGGGGGGCCATGGGGAAATGCTTGGTGGTTGCGGGGCATAGTACTGAAGTGCATTGGGTGCCCCATCCCATAGTCAGGTTCATCAAAGCCCATGCTGCGCTGATCATCCTCCAGACCATAAGGCTCTGGAACAAACCTCGGGATGGAGGAAAGCTCCATAGCGCTACCCATACGCCCAACCTAGACAAGACCATCAATAAGTGTCGAGTAGTAAAAGCTACAATCCAAATAAAAAAAAAACATGGCTAATTATTCAAATCATATTATTCAGTTTTCAACACAAAGCACCCAAATTAGGAAGTGAATTTTGTGAATAACCAAGTTATTATACTTCTAGAAAAAAAACATCAAACCAAATGATGATTACTGTACATACCTGTGGCTGAGCAGCATAGGGGTCTAGTTGGGTCCTGCTGGGGGCTCTGTAGCTTGGATCCAGAGTTCTGTAACCATCTGGATGGACTGGTCTAGAGGTTGTGAAAGAGAAATTTGGATTAACCATTTATTTTCTTTTGATGACTTGGACTTACATGAACATAAATTTTTATCTAAAGAAACATGATACCTGTAGCGATCATCCATGCGAGCACCCCTGGTTAGACTTGCGTAGGTCTCAGATGGAGGTCCAGTGCGGTAGTCGTCATAACCGCCTTGGGGTCCGTAGTGGTAGTTTCGAGGCACAGTGTGCGTGGGGTAGTCCATTGGCATGCCTACACCTGGTGCCTGTCTGTAGACTCGTTCCATGGGCGTTGTGTAGCCCCCCATACCGGTCACTGAACCCCCACCATCGAGGGAAAGTGTGTCTGATACAGAGGGGATGACTGTACGAGTAGTAGTGGTCTTTACTACTTTCTTTACCTGAAAGAGCAAAAGAAAGGAGGCAAGAGATGAGATGTGGCTGCTGAACATTTACAACTATGAAACTGTAAAACATTTAATCAAAAGGGAATCTATCAGGAAATTATAATCACAGTAAAGCAAATACAGAGTTTCTCCACTTCATACATTATACATGTTAAAAACAGTGGCTGAAGAACATTACAACTTTGGAGTAAAGACGAAACATTTTCTTCCCCAGTCTTCTGTTCAGGATTTGTAGGCTGTATCGCTGCTACAATATATATATATATATATATATACACACACAATATATACAAAATCAAACAAGCCAGGGAGACTAAGGAAAGAAAATAAAGGTTATCATAAAGTGAATAGACCAAACAATCTCTTAACACAAGGAGAGGAAGACAACAACGATGAAGATAGGTGACATGAATGAAAGTGCAAAAGAGAGGTGAGATTAATGACATCATGGTTTTCCCAAAGTAGCATACTGGTTGTCTACACGAAAACACAAGGTTGGTGTTTTGAGATTTTCCCACTCGAGGATCCATTTTTAAGAATGGTTCCCAAAACGCTGCTTACATGTGAAACACTGATACAATAAAATATAGACACATTTGTGTTTTCGACAGCCACTTAAGTGAGTCGACCAGTGTGTGATTGTGTTCAGGTCCTGCAGCTGACACGTCTCCAGTTTTTCAAAGCACAGAATGTCGCTGAATTTTAACAAAACCTGCCATAACTATTTCTGGCAGCATATCAGTTTCACACTATGCAACAAGTTTTTCTATTTAGATCTAATTATCACCGTGGTTTCTGTGCGCCGCGTGGTTCCATCATCATTGGTCTCCAAAGAGACAACAGGTGTGGACTCCTGTGGGTTCTCCTCTACCGTGTATGTCTCCTGCACCATCTGACCAGGCTCCATCCTGAACTGCACACACATATTCACAAATTGCAGTAAAAAATTAGAGATACAGGTTTAACATGAGAAATGTTTATGGTTGAAAATGAAAGGAGTTTTTACGTGATGTGTCCCGTTGATGTAACCCTCGTTCAGTGTCAGCCTCTCTATGTCTGCATCACAAGGAATGCGGCCGTTCTGCCGAGAGAAACAAGCACACATGAGGAAAGTCAACACACACAACACCTGTCATGGGCCAGCTGAACTTTTCAAACATTAGTTTCTCATGTTTCAGACCAAGCAACATCACAAGTGAAAGCAGCAACTGTCGTCAACTTTCCGATGAGTTCTATTGCTCTCTAAACCATTTAACAAATAAATTATTAAAACTGATTTATTTCAGTTTGGGGACAAAATAGACTTTTGAGAGTTTGGGAAACGATGATCAACTCTTTCTGACATTTTGTGGACCAAACAAGTAATAAATCGCAGAATAAATCAAGACATTATTCAAGAATGAAAATTCCAGCCTAAAGCCTGACCAGAAAAAAAACAAGTAACTTTTAAAAATAAATTGAAAGTCTGTGACAGATTGGAGCTTTGGATCTCATGTTAGAGTCTTTTTCGGCCAAAGGGGAAATGCATGGAGGGTAAGAGTGAACTGTGATGATGGAATGAAGAAAATGAGTCAGTCATGAAATGAATAACAATGCACACCGAGGCAAGCAGAGAGATAATAAAAAAAACCTGTTTCATGGGTCATGTGTTGACACCACCAGCAGTGCCTTCCCAAGAGCACAAATGGGCGTGGTGGACTACCCATTTCAGCCACAGGGGGAGCTCTAAGATTCCCTACCTGGTCTCTACAGCCATGAATGCAGTTTTATCTTCACAACTGAGCAGGGTTCAAAAACGAACACAGCCGAGAGAGGAGGGCCGGAACCCACCCATTCAAAGACAAGACGTAGTCTTCTCCCAATGAAATAAATTCATTTTAAGATTTTTCTTCTTTTTTTTAATTCGTAACTACCAGGTAAATGTGGTAATACATTTGTAAATGTGACTTTACCCAAGACACCCTGTCAACATTGTGAACAGCGACATGGCTTAAATCAAGTAAGGACTCTTTGGTACAGATGAGGACTCTGTCAAAGGGAATAGTAGAAAGTGTCGGGCAGACGTGAGCGAGTGGGAACCTGTCAGTAAATGACTGAGGTCGTGCTGTGCTGCCTGAGAGAATGGCAGAGGCATGCCGAAGCCTTTGGGCTATGTAAACACACACACACACAGATAAGAACGAGCACAAGCTACATTTCTGTCTTGCTCTCACTAATAACACACAAGCCTCAGCCTACATTTCTCTTTCTGTAAATTTCTGGCTCTTCATCAGCCAGAATTACCAAGGACTAAAATGAATGTCGGTGACTGAAAGCCAACACGCAAGAGCAGCCGAAAAGAGAGGGAAAGTGAGGGAGTGGTAGAGCACGGCGGTTTATGAGAGCGTATTTCAAAGGTTACCTCAGGGCCTTGCGTATATGTAGTTGTACATGTGTATGACAACTAACAGTATTCATGCTCCCTAATGATCAAGTGTGTCAATAAAGAAGTGAAAGAATGAGAGAGCGTGGGTGTGTGTGTGAGTGACTACACGTCCGTCTGTCAGGAAGCAAACACATTTTACACATGAAAGTGAATCATATTCAAGGGTTTTATTAAGTTTTACAACTGATAAAACAGGTCTGATTAGACCACGGTAGTAAAAAGGCAGGTTTCGCTCAAGAAATGATTGATTTCTTGAGTCACATCTCCAGTTTGTTTAATACTACCATTTATGCAATCATGACTCTCTCTGTCCTTCCACCAGATGAGAAAAACACTTGAAACACCAATATTGTGATCAAGTGACCAATATTGACACAATGCCCGAGCCTGTTTTTAGGTTGCTTCATAGAGTAGGCAGCAACATTTTCACCACATGGCACCCAGGTACTTGGTGGAACAGCCAATAGAGCCACCACTCTCTCTCTCTCTCTGAACTGCCTCATGATTGGTCAAAGTCTCCAAAAGATTTTCCCAAGACTGTAAACGGAGCCTAGAAAAGGTGCTGATGTTACTTATTCATCAATAACAGCAATGCTATTTAGGGATGCACAATATTATTGGCTTTATGATGTATTATCGGATATCACAAACACGCCAAGATCCCCTAATATCGCCTCTTTTCCACCAGTGGTCCCAGCTCGCCTCAGCACAGCACAGTTTGGGTTGGCTTTCCACTACAAAATAGTACCTACTCAACATGTGTCATCACTGCACGGCTGCATGAAACTGCCATGATTAGTGACTTGTAAAGCAGTTGTTTGCAGTGCAACTGAATCAATAGAATCAGTTAATTAAAAAGACTTCATCTGACAGTCACTGGACTGATATACAGCAGCAGGGTTTGTGATGCTAATCGCGAACTGCAGTGCTGTCGCTACATACACCAGACTCCTCTGTTAAATATTGAGATTTTAGACATTTCCCTGGTTGTATCTGTATGCAAAATATTATGTTAACTTTACTACAAAAGAAACCAAATGTCCTCTGGCGTTGGAGTGCAGAGAGTAAATATCAGTTATCAGCCCAAGCACTCGATATATCAGCACATTGGAAAGTCCAGGGAATAACAACATTCCTTGTTGTTATTGTCGTTTGTTTTTGTTTGGCTTCATATTTTCTTAACCTGGGCTGTCAAAGCACTTTGCAAACTGTTTTGAAACAGTTCTACAAAAATAGTTATTATATAAAAGTTATAATTATCTTATCATTTAACAACAAACATATTTATCCAACTACAAAATAATCCAGCCAGTTGACATACTGCACCTACAAAAGTTAACTCTTGGCAATGGTGCAGAAAAACATGAGAAAAACTACAGCAAAATACATATCAAGTAAGACATCTCTCTGCAGACAAAACTCCATATAGCAGACTTGATGACTTGCAGCGTTGTTAGGCTTGACAGGTGGAGAGATATGATGATAATGATGATGGTAAGACTGGGAGGAGACATGGATGTTTCTGAGAAACCGATGGGAGGATGAAGAAAATGTACAATTATAGATGAGAGGACAAACGGAGGATGGAAATTATCTCCTCAGGACGACTTCATCGGAAGGCACATTAGTGACTTTATAACAACTTCCAAAACTCAAACTAAATTTTAAATGAGCATCAAAAGTCCAGTCTGATTTAAACTAAAAAAGGATATTGTTTTCCCCCCTTGGGTTTCATTTAAATTCTGCAACCATCCAGCCAGTCCAAACTGAGGCGATATATATGGGTGAGCATGGAGATGACACTGGATGATCTCACTCAGATCGAGAATGGGTGCATCTGAGGGACTTTTCGATGGAAAGTGTGCATGGGTGAGGAATGGGGAAGGGTTTGTTCCCTGTTACCTGCATGTTGGGGAGGGGGCGGGGCAAGGTGCCGGCGCATGACCTCCGCTCCTCCTCCAGAGCTCGGCTCAGCATCTCAAACTGTCTCTCCTGCTCCCGCACCGAGGCCAGCAGGGAGGCCGTACTCGCACACTGCTCCATTCACACGCTGAGAGCAGAGGATAGGACAGGACAGGGGTCAACAACACCAGAGGGCAAGAAGAGATCCAACCATCACCAAGATTTTAATCAAAGAACAGACATTCACAGAGAAACTGAAAACCCCAAGTGTAATGGTATGAAAGAAGGATCCTGACAAAGAGCAGCTCTGGGAACACAAACGTGTTCAAAGTGTGAATGACGTTGGTGCATGGAGGTTAAAAAGCAGGTGGCGCTCACGCAGGAAGAGAAATAACGGAGGGAAGTGAGAAACAACTGTGGAGATAATGTGACGACTGATAGAGCAAGAGCATGAAACAGGACAATCAACAGAAATAAGACAGAATTAATCTTATTCAGTTCAAATTTAATATTAGATGAGCATCAGCAGAGCAGGGATGAGAATTACTCTCACAGTTTTAGTGAATTTCTTTTCACCTTCTGCTATGCAGGGTTAAAAATGGAAAGAAGTGAGATACATGACAAGAGATGGTTACACCACACTTTCAGCTGCAGCGTGTGGAGCTTGTTAACACTTCTTAATTCCAAGGACAAGAGAGGGAGACAAGTGCGAGAGCATATCTCTGCTTTGCTTATGAGTGAGAGAACAATATTTCATCTGATAAGCCACTGTATCAGGGGCCACTTCTTTATCAGGGTGACTGCCGCTCTCTCCGGTCAATGACCTTTTAAATTATA
This sequence comes from Solea senegalensis, assembly GCF_019176455.1. Lineage (NCBI taxonomy): Eukaryota > Metazoa > Chordata > Actinopteri > Pleuronectiformes > Soleidae > Solea > Solea senegalensis. The sequence goes on from NW_025321256.1 coordinate 58,451, forward strand.
TTTCTAGCTTGCATTCAGTGATCAGAGAAAACATGTCAACATGTCATAGCATCAACTACATTTTCACAATAAAAAAAAAGCATTGTAAAAAAAAATGTTCTTACATTTCCTTCTTCAGCTCTATGTGATGATAAATGTGCTGTCACAATGACAACTTTGAGACTTATATTGTATTTAAGTCTCACTGTGCCTGATAAAAATCAACACAATTTTAACTCATAGGGACACCTAACCCCCATCTTACAATCAAATAACACTTTATCACAATTCAAATGCTGGCATCTATTTATTTCAAAATAACCAGCTGAATTACATTACCAATATGGAAGCAATGAATCATCATAGCCAAAGACCAATGATTGATTGTGCTGGAATACAAAAAAAGTGCCTGCAACAAACTAAGCAGTAACAGTGAATAGAAGAAAAAGTTTTGCTTTTAAACATCAAACTGTCCCTTGAGAGGGAAATGCGGCCTGAGCACATGCCACACATGACCTCAGCCTAAATTACAGAGGAATGATAATAAGTCAACAGTTCCAATGAAGACAATGACAAGGTCTTTATCCTCGGACTTCCTCAGCAGGGATGCTGGCACAGACCGGGATGAAGAATCTGGGTGAGATTACTTGAGCAATGTCTGTCTAATAATGGGATGACATGAGCGTGGCTCTTCTCCAAACCAGGGCTAAAACCATTTTCGACTTCAAAGTTCACTGACTCATGGAGATCAAATCTGCTCTCCATCCACACACACACACCACTGTCAGGGTGAACAAAGCCTCCTGTATTAAGTCCAAGTGTGCACATGCGTAAATGAGTGTGTCCACATCTGTGTGAGGGTGAGAGATTTGTGTTGGTCAGAAACAAAATAAACAAAAAGGCAGCAGGTGTGTGTGTGTACCGCTGACCCTAAAATACTCAAACAAAGCTGTGGCACCTTTCTGTGGAGTAAATACTCCTCCATGTTTCTCTCTATTTGTGTGAAAAATAAAACACACATTTGTGGAGAGAAGGATGCATTAGACACAAAAACATGTGCACACACACACACAGCCATTGTCATACATTCCACTGTGAGATTTAGCGTGTCATATCCTGTCTCGGCTCTTGGAAGCTGTCCTAATAAGGGAGCCCTTCATTCTTTCATTGTGCTTCTCTCATCCATCATTCACACACCAACATTTTTTCTTCCCATCCAAACACTTCATTCGTGGAAAGGGGAGAGTGGAGCGGTTACTTTCTCTGACCACTCAGGACGAGCGACCACAAACCAACAAAGTGATTCTATAGTGGATGATGCTCACAGACTGAATGGATTTCAAGTATGTACTGTATAAGTAACAACTCTGAAAGGCTCAGAGTGCTTTTAAAGAAACCCGAAACAACAGATCCCCACTCTTAAAGGGAAAATAGGAAACTATTTAAGTACAAATAAAAAATTGTGGTGTCCAGGGATGAGCCGATACTAGCAAGCAAAACTGGATAGGATATCAGGAAAAGAAAAAAGTAAAATCAAATATGATCTGCAAACAGGGCTAAATCAATTTAATGAATTACTTCAAATTAATGGTTCAGGAGCATTTGATTATTAGGAAAACAAATTATTATTCGACTTCCACCACCAGATTTCCATAGTTCATTGTGCTGCAGATGGCTCAAGCCTGATCCACATGGAAACCAAACTTTCCCGATATGATATTTTTCTTTTTTTGTTCCTCAAAAAACTGTGTAGTATAAACAATGCTGTAGTATATACAATGATGAGGCATGTATGTGGTGCTATAACAGGTGACATTTCAAAGGGTGGCAATTTTCCAAGAACAGCCTTTCAAGCCTACCAAAAGATCGATGATGAATAAAAAGCCCATACAACACAAAATTCTTGCAGATTCTCTTAAACTGGCCCTGGTTTCACAGCATCAGTGAGCAAACCACTTTTAATTTCAAGTTAAAATGTTTTGCATAAATTGGTCTTTTCTTTGAATGATAAAAATCTTGTATCAAATTTGGTGTACAAAACAAATTGGAGATTTTGCTTGTATGTCATGACGCCCAGCTCTAACTGTAAACCAAAAATATCATACAGATGCTTCACTAAGCACCGGGTGTAAAGACATGCGTGTGTCACATGTGACCAGGAGGAGGTTGAGGGCTGCACATGTTTAGGTGGTACATGCATCAGCACAAATGTGACAGTAAAGTAGTTGTTTTGTTTAAATTATTTTTAAAAAAGCTCCAACGGACTGATATCAGTATTAGAAGATACTCAAAGTTGTGATGTTAGTGTTGGTTTAAAACACAAAAAGTGGAATGGGGCATTTCCAACAGGAGTCATGAAGTTTGCTTGGAGCAAATCAAGTTTTTACATTGGAGAATTTCCGCTTTTGACAGCAGCGACACATTAGATAAGTCAGCATACCACAATTCAATGTATAGCAGACGACAGTCTCCTCAGAGCAACAGACACACACAACCCTCTATAACTACTACTACTCGCCGCTAAAATGCTTGTGGCAGAAAGCAGTTAGTTGTAAGAGAGTTTTAAATGGCTTTAGCCACTTAATGCATGGGCATTAATCATTAATCTATTGTAAGACCATTAGTGGCAGTGCTTAATCGTATTTGCTAATAGGATAGCCCAGGAATTACACTGAAAAGCCACTTACCATTTTGAGCCAGTGCACAAAACACAGATGTATACACACTGTTATGTACACTGCTCGCTGAAGCACACACGCACGCACGCACGCACATCACCCAGTTCCTTCCATTATTATCATATGCTATCACTGCTTCTTCAGTGACAGAGGCCTTCTCCACACGGAAACATGGCTTTCCCTATACAACCTTTTTTTTCCTTTTTTATCATTAAAGTGTTTCATCAATACTGTATTGTTTGAAGAAATGTCTTCGCACACCCCAAAAATGGCAGCACGTACGCTGCAGTATATACGCCAAGCCTGTGTGGCACTGTACCGCTGCCACAGAAACATGCCAAAAACACAGAAGACATGGAGTATAAAGCATGCATGCTGTGTACAAACTCCAAACACAAGAAGTATGACAAAGATGGCAACAGCAAATGCAAGAGCAGGATCACGGGAGTTTTCGTTTTCCCAAAGATGAATTTCGGTTGTATACACTAAAACGCAAGGCATTTTTGAGATTCTGCTCCAGGGCTCCCAAGGAGTCAATACAATACAAAACGTCTGCAGAGTCTCCCAAGTTAGTTCTCCTGTGTATGTGCCCTAAATATGTGGTGTTTGAGGCAGGCATACATGCATTCTGTTACAGTCCACCCACCCACACACAGCTGAGGTGAACCGATGGTAAAATGCTGTTGTGGTTTGGCCAAATGCTCTGCTGACTCAGCCTCATTTGAATGGACACACAGATTTAGCCTTTGTGTGTGTCTGTGTGCGTTAGCCTTGGCCCACATCCAACTACTTCTGCCTTCATCGTCCCAACTTGAAACCTTGAAGTCCACCGCCACCCCTGCTCCCATGGGGCCAGCAGTGTGGTAGCTGCAGAGAGAGTGCACATGCACACGCATGCACGCACACACCCACCCACAAACAGTCACATTCACATACACTGCTCAAGGACCTCAGCAAGGCCGGCTGTCCTACCTACGGGACGCCAACTTACTATTTTAGTGGGGGAGGAAACGTGAGGGCAACTGTAACTCATGGGGCAAAAAAGAGCAAAATAGGAACCAGTGAGTGCCAGTACATGAACATCTAACTGGAGAAAATAAAAATGCCTACATATTTGGAGGTAGTGTTTAAAGAATTTTCTTTAAAGACAAATCAAATGACCAAATGTCACCCTGTAGACAACAAGGCTAATCTTAATTTGGGCTGCAACTAATGATGGTTTTCAAAATCAAATCAGCCATCAATTATTTTCTAGATTAATCGATTCCCAAAACCACAGAAAATATTCACAAATCTGAAAACTTGTTTTAAATATTTTTTGAAAAACAAATAATTTAGTAATAAACAAGTAATCGTTTTGTTGTTGCAACAGCACTTTCAATGACTTAAATATGTCTGTGACAGTGTGTAGTTTTGATTACACAAGTGTCAAATCTCCTGTATTTTCAAGAAACAAAACACAGTCACGCAAGACATGGCTGCTCCAATGAAGGCCACACAAAGCCTAAAGGTAGACGTCTGGTTGCATTTTGAAATTTAAAAACTATGAAGACAATGGAAAGATGGAAAAACGGCCATATGGGCATGATGTGCAAACCTGAGGTGAAATGCTGTGGAAATACCACAAGTATCTGAAAGCATTTAACACGTTCTCAGCCAGATACTCAATTTTCAAACACATCAGATCCAAAACAAACCCCACTGAAGGAGGCTAATACATACCAGTTTACAGCAAATCCAACGTGTACAGACACCTCCAACGATTTACTTGAATAACAAGACTCCAATGAAGCATTGATTTCAAGCTGTATAAAAACAATTGCACCATAAACACTTTTGGCAGTTTTTCTTCTGATATACATTAAGTATTTAGTGTGGAAGCAAAAATAAAGTTCTTCTACTGTATAATTGATGTTTACAGAAAGTATGTCTTCCTACTTACCCCTGACACTTACTCTATATTAGAGTGTAATTGTATTTTTTGTAATTTTCTTACTATTGTATTTTCATCATCATCAGTCATCATCTAACCGCTTTCACCATCGTGAAGCCCCTATTGTATTTTATTTTATTTTATTTTATTTTATTTTATTTTATTTTATTTTATTTTATTTTATTTTTATTTTATTTTTATTCTATTCTCATCTCTTAACTGAGCTGTTGTTAATGTGTGTATCCCCCCTGGGGGAGGAATAAAGTCATTCAATCTTCAAGTCCTTCAGTTTAGAGCTAGCTTAGTTTAGAGCTGTGTTGTTAATGCACCATTTATATACATATATATCTTTAATATAATTAAGTTGTAGGGCTCCAACTAACAGTCATTTTCATAAACCCAAATCATTTAGTTGTAAAGATTTATTTAAATTATTAAAGAATACTCAAACCACTTAATATATTATCAAAATAGTTGCCAATTAATTTCGTAAACAATTAATCGTTGCAACCCTAATCCGTTTACTTATTCAGAGTTGTCACAGTTGACCAAAGCATATACATCTGCACTATAGACAGCACTTGTTAGCCAAGTTAAATAAAAAGTACATTCATGTAAAAGCTTTGGGTTCTTAATGTAAACACTCGTATTTTAAAAGACCATTGTTCTTTGTGTTGAACAATTCACAGCATGAATTATCCAGGAATCTCTTGTACGTCACAACAAAAATGGAAGTGTACCTGAAACTAAGCTAAATCAGTTCCGAAAAGCCGTGACATTGCTTTAATACCATTATGTCTTTTATATGAGGGTAGTAACGAGAAAACCTTTATACCCCAACATTGCTACATCGCAGTGTGGTAAATGTTAACAAAGCTAATTAAAAGACAACATGTAAATTAATTAAACTAACAAATCGTGGGTAAAGCATGACATCAGACAAAACCACACTTGTAAGAGAAATAACAATTATTTTCATAATCAAACCAAAAGTAATTCGTTTTGACTTCTTTGTCATTTGTAGGAAAGAAACTAAAAAATATTCACACCTAAGAAGCTATAAAGTCTGAAAAATAGTTGCTGAATGATTCAATAACTAATTAACTGCTGCAGCCCAAAATATATATATTCTTATACATTAAACAAGAATTGACATTTATGGTCACTCACAATAGTGGAAAATGGTCTAACAAACTTAAAATTATGAGCAATAGTCAGAAAAGATTTACTACTGGTGAAGTGCAAACAGAGAATGACCGCCGCTCAACAAGGAAGTCAGTTCAAATTGCCACACTGAGGATCATAAAAATGCAAATTGGCACTGAAGATTTCCAAGAAGAAAACCACCGGCTCTGAGGGAGGGTTCGGTACAACAGATCAACTTCACAGCTTTAGAAAAATCTGTGCACTCATTCTCACTCATCCCACGTGACACCTCCTGCAAGGACAGTGAACTGACGTGCTCGCTGTTCAAATAAAAACACAAGTGCAGGTGTAACCGTTGGAGGGAGAGACGAGGACAGATAAAGTAGAAGGAGACGGAGAGAACACAGACAGGGGAGGAGGAGCAAATATAAGAAAACCCCAGCTTCTGTGTGTCAGAAGGGACACACCCGTGGCATGCTCAGAAAGCCCGTCATTACAGAGGCTCACAAATGATAGCCCTGGTTAAAACAACTGGCTGAGCAGCAAGACTTCAGCCCCCACAAGAAAACAGCTAGGAACAAATTCTGGGCTGAAAAAAAGAAATGTCCAACATAGTTCAACGTTCCTCCTTTTCAGCTCTTACAGAGGGGACATTTCTGAGCAAAGAGCTTGTCCAAACTTGCTCTCAAACTCTACCATCTTTGTTCCAGCAGGTCAAAGCAGGTATGCCTGAAGGGTAACAGAGGAATATGCCATGCATGTCCACACTGTACTGAAACTCACCAACCAGCTGACTAGATCAACACAAATCACAGTTATCCCAGACCAGTTGCCAAACATGTCTGTGTGTTTGTGCTTGTGCAATGACTTGTACAGTCACAAACAGAAACTACGGATAACAATCACCAACTGAAAGCAGCAGGTTTCCTCCAGGAGTGAATGACCCCAGAGATTGATTCTGCAAAGTTCCTCTTAGTAACACTGCACAACTGGACAACTGTAAATTGAGATGTGTGTCTGTGTTGCAAGACAAGGGAACGAATAACGAAGCAACAAACAGGCCAGCCACCTTACCACACCCACACATCCAGACCCACACAACAGGTTCTTGCTTTTGTCCCTCGCTGCTGTTGCTCCACCACCACAAATCCTGTCTCCCTCCTCTACCTGGCAAACCACATCAAAGGGCTGAAACATTAAACTGTGCATTCTCACATTAGACACACACAAAACTGGAGAAGAGACACCTCCATCAAGGTCACTCAGTAATAATACTCAAAATCAAAAAGTGTGATTGAAAAAGGAATCACATAATTTTTAAATAGGCATTTCACAAGGGATTTCAAAGCAAGACATTTTTTAACAGCTGTTTGGTATGAAATTTGAAAACTCTCCTGTCTTTCAAAGTTAACAGTTGTTTTGATAAACATCCTGAATGCAGATGAGTTGGAAAGGTGCTGAATTTTAAGAGCCTCTAACTTCAAATAACAGGTGCATAGTTGTGATTTCTTTGCCAAATATACATCTAGGAAATTACCAGTTTTGGGGCTGATGATGATTCGGTTAATCGATTACAAAATGAATTGAAACTATGTTGATTGTTCGATTTTCTCTGATTTTGAAGCTCCTGCAAATGGGAATATTTTGTGGTTTCTTTGCTCTATATAAAAAAAGGAAATCATTAAAACTTAATAATTTTGGCTTGAGGGCAAAAGTAGTCATTGGAGAACATGATCATTTCCAGGATTGGTAAAGACTGTTCAACATTTTCTGCCATTTCGTGACCAAACAAGTACTCAATTAATCAAGAAATTGACAGATTAGTTGATTACGAAAATAATCATTGTTCATCTCATTAAAATAATATCAGATAGCGAGAAATAGCCTGCTTATATACACTCGTGAGGATACAATGACCTGGATGACAGAGAACAAACACGTAATAACATGCACAAGTTTACTCTTGTCACGAATTATATCGTGAACTGGGTCGTAGTGATCTGTGGTGTTTATAAAGTGGGTCCACACATGAAAACATTTGGGAAGCACTGACCTACATCTGCACAAAATGGAATTAAAAATCCAACTCTATTTTTTTTCTTATGAACCTTGCGAGCCATATACAGACACCGTCCGGCACTGCTGACCGCAGAGAGGGGGCGTTACAGATACAGCACATAATAGAGCATTGATAAGTAATCCGAAACTGGACTTTGACCACCAGTTTACGATTTGTGGGACGGCGGACTGGCCGGTCACTTCCGTGTTCTCTCACCTGCCCTGAAACCAGCAAGTCGTGGAAACATAACTGACATCAAAATCCAGCTATAAAGCCTCAAATTCATAGTGTTTCGCCTCCCAGACACAATCAAACCACACTATTCGTACAACAACGCGACACGTTTGCTAGCCAATATTATGTTAGATGCGAAAACGACTCGCCATATTAACCTCTTTAAATAGGCGTGTTCAAGTTCCGTTAAACTTTTCGCAAAGTCCCACACGACTTATTCGTCCATCCAGCGAACGCAGTGAGTGCACCGACGCTGGCGACATTAGCTGGTGCTACGGTGACTACTAGCATGCTAACGAAGCGATACAACAGTTGAGTTTACACAAAAAAAACAAAAAACCGTCCATCTTCCCAACTAAACCCGTCCCACCCGCTGCACCCGAGCACAACACACAAAGAGACGTGTCATTACCGGTTCTGGAGACAACGGTTAGGCTTGTTTTTCAAAGTCCATAAGTGTTAAAGTGAGCTGGGTTAAGGCCTAGCCTAGCTGACCTCCGCTGCTACTCCTGCCGCCGCCGCTGCTGCTGCTGCCGCTGACACAGTCCAAACCTCGACCCGCAGGCTCGGGAAGAGAACCGAGTTGAGTTGAGACAATAACAACAGACACAAAAACTCGGCGTGGTCCAAGCACAGAAGCGTGAGAGGGAACAACAGTGTCCACCGCTGGGAGTCAGTGCTCACAATGAAGACGGAGAGAAAACACCCACCTATGCAATTTCCTCTGCTCCGTGCCTCGGCTTGTTGTTCACTTGTCTCTGCTCTTCCTCTCCGCTGGGGGGAAAAGGTGGGGGCGAGAGCGGAGGGTAGGGAGGAGGGCAGTCAGTCTACACTACACTATAATAATTAAAATATATATTATTATCATGATTATAACATAGCTCTAATTGAGAAATTCACTTGCTAAAGCCGCAACAGATGTGACAAACAAGTGACAACACAAAACAGGAGTAGGAATAATATAGGCAATATTACATACATATAAAATGGAATTTATGTTAGGGCTGCAACAATTATTCGATCAATCGATTATTATACTTATGTACTATGTTGATTATCGATTAATCGGTTTGAGAGGTTTTTTTAATAATCAAAACCACGTTCTTTGATGTATTAGCAACAAATAAATCACTAAAACTGAATATATTAAAACTGGTTTGTGGACAAAACAAGACATTTGTGAATATGATAATTTCCAGGTTTGGTAGTTGCAGCCCTAGTAATAATAATAACAACAATAATAATAATGATCGGAAAATGTTGATTAATGTTTACCAAACCTGCAAATGATGATGTCAAATGCCCTGTTTTGTCCAAAATCCATAATTATTCCGTTTTGATTATTTCCTTTGTTATATGGAGCTCTTTGTTAAAAGAACTCGTTTTAGTTTATATTTATACGTATATAATATATATGTGTAAATATATATATAGGTCAAACAACAACAAAATGAGAAATCGATTATCAAACTAGTTGACAGTTCATTTTGTAATTAACCGTTGCAGCCACAATAATAACAAGTGATGCACTTTGAATAAACACATTAATCGACCAAAAAGGCTGCCCCTGTAATCTGCATTGTGTGTCTGAATTGCACTTAAATATTTTAAATAAATGCAAATAATGTCTACACTTAATGTTAACGTAACCTTTTTAAACAATTGTGTGAAATTCTGTAAAAAGAAAATACTGATTATTATGTAATTAATTTGTGATTATTTTTAAAAATTACAGTGGTCCAGTTCATTGGTCTGACTGTACTTCAACTATTACTATTACTACTAATAATGATGATAACAATAATAATACATCTAATAAAATAGAATGTCTCCTAGGTTATTATATATTATTACATATCTGCTCAGTTATGGTTGGTAACATGGCCAACATATTTTAATTTCCAGTTTTACTTCAGTGTTCTGCTCTGTGTAATAATAATCTGGGCGTGGACCTGAAGTTTAGCTGTACTTTCGAGGGCCTCAAACCTGAGGTTTGAGAAGTTTTGCTACAAACGTATTGCCCTCTTCTGGTCATTACGTGGAACTGCTGTTTGAGAGCACACCGTGTGGTGAGATCATGTACTAGTCACAATCAAGTCTTTCACAATTCAAAAGTGAATGGGAGCAGGACATTCACAGCAGATATGACACAAAAAATGACTCACCAAAATGTGTATGTAACAGGACGCAAGTCCAAAACATATGGAGCAGGTCTGCAGGTGCTTGGCTGCAGTGGTTTCAGTCATGGTATCCAGAATATAAAGTTCTGTAGTATGACTGAGGAGAGAAGATGGCAGTTGGATGGAGAAATTCTCCTGATAGGCCATACAGTGAGGTAAAGTCAGTAAATAATACTTTTGTGTCAACTTTGTTCACACGGAGGAAAATAGTGGGTCAAGTTTCAAAACAGTAAATGTTTCCTTACTCTCCTTATCGTTGTCCTCATGCCCCCGATCAAATCGGTGGAGAACTGCAACAAAGAACTTGGAACTCCAACTTTGAACTGCAGTAAAGAACTTTGAACTCAACAAAGAACTTTGAACTGTAATAAAGAGCTTTGAACTGCAGATGATCAGACTGAGGAGATGAACTGTGTTGAAGAACTTGGAACTGTGGACAGAAAAAGATTGTCCTGTGGAGGGCACCATTGCACCTCTGGGTGTACAGCCTGCGGGACCTAATGAGAAGAAAAGATGAGATGAATCATGATAAGGAATTTTTGAACTGTGATTAAAAAGTTTGATATTAAAACCACAACAGACAAAGGCAATAATATTGTAACACTGTGGACAGAAGACAGCTGAGGCAATGTTGCGTTCATTATGGAGGTCAATTGTTGGAAAACTCCAAAGGAGAAGAAGAAGATCTCAGGGGCAAGAAACTGAGCTGACAGGAGATCAGTTGGACTGGAAGATGATCTGCTGTCCGATTTGTCTCAAGCTACTGAAGAATCCGGTGACTATTCCATGTGGACACAGCTTCTGTATGACGTGTATTAAAATCAGCTGGGACTTACAGGAGAAGAGGAAGATCTACAGCTGTCCTCTGTGTAGACACACCTTAAGACGAAGGCCTAAACTGATGAAAACCATCATGTTAGCAGCTTTGGTAGAGAAAAGTGCAGCTTTGGTGAAGAGTGAAGATGACACTCCAAGCTGCTGCTCCTGCTGATGCTCCCGCTGCTGCTATGCTAGACCTGAAGATGTGGCCTGTGATGTCTGCACTGGGAGTTAAACTCAAAAGCTCTCAAGACTTGTTTCAATTGTGTGGCTTCTGTTTGTGAGTAACAGCTTCATTGTGAATCATCTCCATATATGAAAGCGCCAGCTGGTGGACCCCTCCAAGAACATCTAGTCTTGTCACAATGAAGTAATGAAGATGTCCTGCTGCACTGATAAGCTGTTTATCTGTTATCTATGCTCTGTGGATGATCATAAAGGCCATGACATCAACTCAGCTGCCACAGAAATGATGGGGATGCAGAGAAAGCGTGAGAAATCCATAATTTTCTGGAGAAACTGCTCAACTGCTCCATTACAAAGAATCACCAGACCTTTCTTTCAGCTACTCTCCCTCTTTCTTAGGGTCACCAAAGTGACTCTCGCATATATCTGGGCTTGGAACTGACATCTGGATGTGGCCCCCAGGGTTGGGGTCAATGTAGAGTGTCCAATTAATGGGATTTGATAGCTTGCTCAGGGGTACCCCAGACCTTGACCAGCAGTGACAATGCCGTGCAATCCTCCAGTTACAAGCCAAGTTCCCTTCCCACTTGGCCGTAGGCTGCCCATTTATTGTTTTTATTAAATTACAAATAAAATTCTCTGATGTCATGAAGTAAAATGTCATCCATCTTTGTTACTAAAGATACCATATTAAATATTTTTATTGACAAAATAAAATAAGACTAGACTTAATAAGCCTGGGTATAACTGCTTCGATTTCTTAACTCATATTGATTCATTTAGAAATATTTAAATTACCATACAAATATTGTTTGGTTCTGAAAGATAATTCAGTTTAATCTCTTTAACTTGTTGCATCATTACAAAAATTAGTTACATATATTTACATTTACATTAATGCACTTTTTATGTAATATGACCATGCTGGTCGTTCTGTGTTTAGTTTGCATGTTCTCCCCATGTGCACATGGGTTCGACTTCCTCACAGAGCCTGAAAACATATTATAGTGCAGTAGTTTTTTATATACTGTAAAAAACTATACTTTTTATACCAAGTACCACCTGAGAAAATATCGAGCTCTTTACACACCATTATCATGTTAAACGTTAAAATACAGTGGTGTAAATAAGCCAAGCAAAGTCATCTAGACTTTTCACAGGAGGCAAATTTATTCCCAATAAAATAATTTGCTCTCTCATCCTCCTCTTCCTCACACATACTTCACACGCTGGTATCGTGCAATCAGATTAAGATGGAGCGAGAGATATGGTGTCTTATCTCTTCCTTGCAGAAATAAAGATGAGCCGTAGTAAGCGTTATTCTTGCTCTTTACTGTGGCTTTTTGCATCATTTCACAGAAACAGAGTGAAAACTGTAACAAAATGAAATGCTTTGCTTGTAAATATTCATCTTAACATCCACTCAATATGTGCGGCGTTTACAGTTTGGATGGCTTGGATGTACAAATCATACAACAGATCAGCCTACTTTTTTTTCTTTGTGCAATTAAAAACTTACAAAATGTAAATTATTGAACAGACTAGGGTATGTTGTGTTTTATAACCATTTCTGAACTTAAATGACCAGTTCACTGTGTGTAAGTTTACATAAATGCAACCAGAGCATATATTATGTTCTATGTTTACTCACATAAATCAGTAAATGAACTGTTCAGATAGTAATATTGTACGTTTTTACTTAAAAACATAAGCAAGAGGTAAATCTACATTAATGTGAGTGGATGTGGATGAAAGAAGAAAAGCACAACGTCAAACAAAATGCTTCATTCATACAACAGTGCAACAGAAACTTAATGTATAGTTTATGGAAGTATATGGAAACTTTGTAAAAGCTTCCATATACATTTAACTATTTGCTTTCTGAAATAGAACAGACCTACAATGACAAGAGGTAAACAAGTTTATTCATTATTATTATAATTTTTTACTTTAACTTCATTTCTTGTGATTCATCATTAAAGGTCCAGTGAATTTTAGACACTGGACCTTTAATGATGAATGTGGATTGTGGCATCTGGTGATGAAGTTTCAGACTGCAACCAACTGATTACCCTTCTGCCTCAGCCTCCTCTTCCTTCAGGTGATGTTAAAATATAAAAGTCCAGTGTTTGGTTTGTCCCTTCTGAGCTGCTGTGAAAACACACTGGTGCCACCTGGTGGGCTCTGCAGAAGAGGACACGGTCCAGAAGTAGAAGACTCATTCTAAACCAACACAAACACAACCACTCTTAGTTTCAGATGATGATGACACAACAGAAATAAAATACTCCTGAATATTACATTTCATTTCTGCGTATAGATTCCTCTAAATCCTAAATCCTACAGACCAGACCTTTAAAACTTAAATTCCTTCTAGAACATAAAGAAAACACAAGCTAATAAAAAAGTGAGCTAATATTTAGTCTTTGGTATTGTCTTTCACAACATACAGATTCATGATACAGAATATACTGTCGTCAAAATGCTTAAGCCACATGGTGTAAGTCATACATATACTATATATACTAGTGTACATACTAATACTACAGTGGTATTTGACTGTCTACACAAGACGCAAGTCATTCTCTAGTGTATACACTGATTTCAATTTGACATTAAGAACAAATAAAAAATGGGGATACTTTTGAAGGTAACGTCTGATAGCATTTCAACAAGGTAAGGCACTAGATGCTACACAACAAAGTTAAAGGTCCAGTGTGTAAGAATAAGCGGCATCTAATGGTGCTTTTCCATTATACTCTGTCAGGCTGACTCTGTGGTCCGGTCACGCAGGAACCAATCTTTTCAATTAACTGAGTCTAAAGATTCAGTACACCGAAAACAACTGCTTTGCCTGTCACTAGTTTGTGTTGCATATAAAAAACAAGGCAGTTTAGTGCAGCCGTGCTTTGACGACCCTGCCCACGATGAGGAGGAACTATGACGTCATGGAAAACAACGTGCTTGATACCAAACTGTGTAATGGAAAAGGACCATCATTGTAAAAAATCAGAAAGCTTGTTTTTATTATTGAAAAAACCTCTGAAAAAGAATAATCAATGATCGATATAGTTGATGATTGATTTAGTTAATCATCAGCTCACTATTAATCATCAATTAATTGAATAATTGTTGCAGCCCTAATAATAGCTGCGGGCTGCTGTTGAAATGCATGTTCTAACTGAAGGTGAAAGAAAATCTAGATAAAATAAAATATCGCAAATTCCACGGTGTATAATCTAAAGTGCTATATTGGTTAGAGGTCAGCCAATATGGGTTCTTCTATAGAAGAAATTAGGGCAGCTGTTGGCTGATAAGTAATGCCAATACATTTTTGGCCCATAAATTTAGCCGTTTTTCTTTTTTTCTTCCATCTGATTAAATATTTTTTCATATTTAATGTGTGACCTCAATAACCAGTTATTGAAAAATACTCATGGTCTATCCAATCTACATTTTATGTCTGCACTGCAGTATTTTCAATAAAAATAACACATAAACTGAATATGAAACACATATGGTCATCAAAAGTAAAACAAAAAACAAACAAAAAAACATTTGGATAAAAACATTCAAAATAAAGATTCCGAGAACAAAAAAAGCACAGTTTGTAATAATACCGATCATTAAAAACTGTGATTGTGAGAGTGGTTGTTTCTTTTGCCCTATGTCAGAAGATGATTGAATGAATAAATGAATAAATGAAATATCAACACAATTAATTAATAGGTCAACCACTAGTATCAATATGGAAATATTCTTGACATTGGTTTTCTGACAGTAGTTTTGTGTTGTATTTAACTTCAACTCCTCTCATTAGACAAAGACAACTGTATGTAGTCTATGCATATAATATGTATTTGTCTAAACCATAATAATGGTGGCGAGGGGTGCTATTTACCTCCTTGCTTTTGTATCTAAATACATCACAATATCACCTCCATACATCTTGCCAATACACAGCCCTAATTCTAATTCTACAAAAACAATTTTCACAAATACAAACATGGTGTGTGCAAATTCTGCAAATAAATCCTCCATAATATTACACACTAGACCTTTAAATGCAAATCAGTAGTAGAGCAGTCCACCACATACACACTACATGAAGTGAATTTTCTTTTTTTCTGTCTTCTTAAGTTCCCAGGAAAACAAAACAAAATGATAAAATCATTCTGACGTGTACATAATAGACTGAATTAAAGAGAATTAATGAAAAAATGTCATGGTCAAACTTCCACAATGTGCTATTTATTTGAAGCTGTCAATTGAGTTCTTTTTTCCAGGGTGCTAACTTTGAGATGAGAACTGTGGTTTATGGGAGTAATCAAATGTATATGTAGAGGAGGGAAAGTGTTACAGCCCCGTCTCAACCAAGCGGGACAGTTTGTTACGTAATGCAATTATTATTACGTTTTTATTGTCAAATGTTGGGAAGGCTACCAAAATAACTAATCCATATCGTACCAGCCTTCTGTTGTGGCCCCACCTCCATGCAACACTAGGAAAAAAAGGAGTGTTTTTCCTTGCTACCTTGTCAAAGTTTGTCTTCTTGCAATAAACAGACACATGCCAAGAAGAAAGAACCCGAAATTCTCCAAAGTTACACCCTGTTTATTGTGTTATTCTAAGTGGAACTGATTGGCTACAATGTGTCACTCTAGTATGACACTGTTTACATACTGTAGCAGATAGTAGCAGAGGTTGACCAATATGGGGTTTTCTATCTTTTCTATAACTGTGTAATAATAAGTAATTCCTTAACTTCAGTAACCAGTTATTGAACAACACTGGTCTGCCTCTCTAATCTACATGTTATGTCTGCACTGAAATTATATGCAGTATTTTCAATTTAAAAAAAAAATGAAATATATTAAATAACATCTACAACTGGGTGAAAACATTAAGTTTTGGTGACTCAGCAACATTAAAAAAGTCTCTGAGAATGAAAAATTGTCATTTAATAATTGGTCACTGAACCGCTTGATTGAAAGGAGGCTTCGCATACAGTTTGTAATGCAATGAGTTAAAATCAGAGCATGTGAAAATGGTGTGTGTGTGTGTGTGTGTGTGTTCATGGGACCTTTTCATTCCCACTGTTCTTGTCATCACTCCTTGCTGCCAGCTGCCCAGCCTCATAAGTGGGCACATGGTTGTGGTGTAGAAACAGGATTGTGTCCAAACTCTCAGGCGGAATGTTTGCCCTCTTCCTGTATGAGGCTCCTGCTCCGTCCTGCACAAAGTCCTTCACGGCGTTTCCTGCCACGGCAGGAGCGGCCAGGTAAGTCCGTGCCACTATCGCCAAGAGTGGGAACTGCACTGCCTTTGTCCTCCACCACTGCAGGGGCTCCACACCCAGTGAGGCCCCCTTGTCAGCCCTGAAGACAGACATCTCCATGTCTATAGACTCCTCCACAGAACTCTGCCTGCTCCGAGGGGCAGAGCAGAACAGATCTCCCAGCAGGAACTCCATTCCAGAGAGTCCACCCTGAGAGGTCGGGTCAGGTGATTCGTTCTCATCAGTGTCGCCTACGTCACTCTCTTCATCTTCGTCATCAATCTCTCTGAAGTTGATTGGACGAGACTCTCTGAGACGTTTGCTCCTCCGCAGGATGTCACTCTCAGACTCTGGAGACTCAGGGGAGGGGCTTCTCTTAATCTGGCTCTTCCCTTGGCTCCTCCTCTTCCTGTCCTCCTTCACGATCCTGACGGCCTCTTTCTTCAGCCAGTCAAATGTGGTGGTCTGCTCCTAGTTAAACAATCACCACAAATGGATTTAATTCCTAAAAAAAAATACTATTTATAGTCTTTCAATAGATTTTTTTTATCCAACTTCAAACCTAATAATTAAAAATTCATATATTCTTTTGCACGTTAACCCTTTTAATGCCAGTTTTTAAACACAATTTAACATGGATTGATTACCAACAACATTTACTTATTTCAAACACCTCAAGCGCCATAAAAGTTCCATCCCCATAAACTGTGAACAACAGTTATTTGGCACCTTAAATTAATGAAATGTTCATCATTATTCCTGATCATATACAAGAACAAAATAAAAATAAAAAGTTTGAGTGTTTTCTTCCACTGGCCTTGTATAGTAAAATATGACCACCTGCTGGATTACCAGGATAATTACATTTTAGGAAACTGGGGTCAAAATGATGATGAATGGTTAAAAATAATTAAATATACATATATATATATATATATACACATATACATATATATATATATATGTATATACATATACACATATGTATATACACATACACATATACATATATAAATATATATATATACATATATATATATATGTATATATATACATAGATTTGAAGCCAGAATCTTAGAATGAAAACATAAAACTTACCAGCTTACTTACTGGCTGTCAAAATCAATTTTGTATTGGTCTGACATGTATGCTCATCTGTAACGACTTGTGGCACTTAAATATTACATATACATATTATCCTGAAAAGGAACAAAATTACTAAACTTTCAAGGCAATCCACTAACAAATATAGCTGCAAGAGTCTAAAGAGTGATACCATGAACCTCTTACTCACTAATCAGTTCCTTTGATTCAAACAATATAACTCACCTTCTCCTCCATGAACCCCAGCCCATGGAACTGTGGGTCAAGGGAACAAGCCACACACAGCACCCTATTCACAACAGGGTTATCATAACAACTCGCCAAGCTCCGCCTCATTGTCTTCTTCACCTCCTTCAAGATGGACGACGAATCACCCGGTCGGGACACGAGGTGACGGGAGAGCAGGCCGATGAGAATGGGTTTGATGAGGGACAGACGGGGGAAGGCCTCTTTGGCGAGGGTTCGACAAGCCACGTCCAGAGGCCTGAGGACCAAACACAGCTCCTCAAGAACCTTCCATTCAGAACGCATTGTCACATTTGCTGAGGATGTGTTGGAGGTGGAGTTTGCGTGGCAGCTACCAGAAGAGCTGGTTTCTGAAGCAGTGTCTCCTTTCATTAAGTTCTCCCCTGTGATATCTTTTATTAGATCACAGAAAAGGCTTTTGTGCTTGACCAACATGCTCAGCAGAGGGTAGAGCTTATTCCACGTTGGCCGACTATGAGCCCACGACTTCAGCTCTGCGTGTTCTTCTCTTGTCAGCGTCTGCAACAGACTCTGAACGTGATATTGATATGAGCCCCTGTTCTGAGCACACGACAGGAACAAAGTTGAAAGAATACTCTGAAATTGGCAGAGTGTCTTGGAGATGACAGGATGTGACATCACTTCCTCAATGCATTCCTGCACTGCACTGAAGAAACACGGAACAAACGGTAGTCCCTCACTGAAAAGGTTGTACTCGGAGCCACATGGTTCCTCCGGTGACACCGAGTCTTCCCTCTCAAGAAACGTAGTGGAGTTTGGGTGAGGGACACTTCCTGCAGCTTCTCTACCTTTCTCCGTCTTTATTGTTCCCAACCTGATTTTGTTCCTTCCTTCTCCTCCTATCAGGATTAAGTGAGACTGGGAGATTCCCCACTCCAGTGCCATGATTTTCACCTGGGCCTCCACTGCTTGAAGGGTGTAGTCTTTCATCCCGCTCTCCAACAGTCTTTGGGTTGATAGGGCCACATTCTTTGAATTAAAATTTGAGTCTATCCAGTGTGCCCACAGGGTGAGGTACTTCTCGGTGTCTCCCTGCCAGTCATGGGACCAAATATCTATACTTAAAGTGACATGATGAGGAACTTCCCTACGATGGCTGGGAGGCCGCCCACGTCTCCTGGGCTCACACTCGATGGGAGCAGTGTAGTCAGACATCTCCGCGTCATCTCCACTTACTAGTTTCCTCAGCATCTGAGCGAGGCTCGCCTTGCCCTTGGTGTGGTGGTCTTTCAAGAGGTTCTCCAGCTGGCGTGGTGACGGCAGCTCCTTGCAGGAGGGCAAGATGGTGTGGATCAGCTGTCTGAAGCCTTCCCCTTCCACCAGAGCAGCAGGCTGGAGATCCATGATGAGAAAGTTGGCGATGGCATCAGTCACCTGAGATGACAAAAGCTGGGGGAGTGTGCTGACCAGGCCGCTGCTGAACACTGTTGGCTGGAAGCGTTGTGGACCTGCTAAAGCACAACAGAGAATGTTGTATTTTCATACATGTGACTCTATGAGCAGCAGTGTTGGTCAGTTTGTAGGTTCACTGACCCGTTGCCTCAATAGTTTGGTATAAACTGAAATATCTGTGTCAACAATTATGTACAGTACACTGAAATCTGAAGCAGCAATTTTAATGTCATTGTACTCCATGCACTAATATTTTGGATTTTCAATTGAAGCTGTAGTGTGTAACTTTTAAATATATATCAATTTCAGAATCACATCCATGCCAAATGACTTCAGATGACTCTCGATGTTTCTCACAATAGCAGCACCTAGGCTGACGAGAGCGTCAGTGATGAGACATTTACATCGGCTCGTTTGTAGCGACTAGGACAACTTCATGTTCAAGTACACCTCCATATCTCACATATAAGTGAGATAGGACCAGGCTATGGCCACACAAGAACAATCGATAACGTTGGAGGCGTACAATTCCGATGGAATCGGTCAGTCGGAACGATTCCCATCCCTACCTCTGACTACTGTAGGGTTGCACTGTGTGGTCATATTAAATAGAAAGTAGATTCATGTTCATATTTTTAATGACGCACCAGGTTAGAGAGATCCAAATTTTATACAATTGGCAGAATTTGTTCAGTAAAATTCTCTTTCCCTTTAAGGGTCATGACTTTATGGGACCACCATGAAATCTGATACAGTAGTTCATGGCTCCCATAAAATGAATCCTGACCACTGTGGTGATCTCATGTTTTGTTTTCTAGCATCATCGGCAGTCATGTAACAATTGTGAAATCTACTTTTGTTGTTGTTGACAGTATTTCTTACCCATTATTGGAGGAACTCTCTCCTTGACACCCTCACGTAGTCTGATGTGGTGCTTGGACATCAGGTGGTTTTGCAGATCCAATCCTCCTCCAGCACAGCCCACATGGTCTCCACACAGCTTACACACTGCTGTGCCCCGGTCCAGAGGGCGACCCGTTGGATCTGGCTCAAACCCAAAAAAGTACCACGGGCTGTTCTGCGTGGCATTCGGGTTAGTCAGCAATTTCTCAGTTCCAGGCATAAAGTCGTACTTTTCCATCACATGACAGCTAGGGGATGGGAAAGAGACAATGGGAGCGGAGGCGAAGGCAGATGCAGAAATCCCTCCTGGCTCAGAAGCTGCATCTGGGTTTGACACTGTTGTTACGTCACTAATAACAGGCATTGGGCTCTGTGATTGGCTTTGATCTGACCAGAGGGAAGTGCTGCTGGGCTCTGGGAGGGTGACCAGCTGGATGTCCTGCAGGAGGCGCAGAGCTGCTTCCTTCTCTCCAATTTCACATTTCACACTGTCGCCTGTTTTTCCCCAACAAAAACAAATACACAGTGTTGGCAAGTTAAATCTTAATTTTCTGAATAACAGTTACTGTGTGTTGACGTTGAATGTCTATCACATGAAATGTGCCTCAGGAATATTTTTGTGCAATTCAGGAAGCTACGGGTTATTCGAAACAACACCATAACAACAGCATTTGTGAAATCTCAAACCTGATTGATCATCACAACATCACAAGTCTGTCGTGAGTTGAAATATTCCAGCTCACGTAACTGACGTGATTAAGCGTTTGACGTGACTAACTGTTTGACGTAACAACACGTATACCAGGTCACAACTATTTGGCTAAGAGTTTTTAAATTATGTTTGGTGTAAACACAGAGTTATAATAAGAATCTCTTGACAACTAAAAGTGTAAGTTTCAGTGAAAAACACTACAGTCACTCACCTAAGCCCAGGCCCAGCAGGGAGGCGTAGTCCTTGCCAATCCAGACCCTGAGCTCTGCTCCCTCTGTGATAGGCTTGGAAACCCTGTAGTAGATGTGACGATAAAACTGGAAGACAAACAGATTGTGTTCCTCCTCACTGCTCGTGTATCTTATATACCTAAAACACAGAGTAAACACATAAAAACAGTCACTGAGGCAAATAAATCTGCAATTTATTAAGATAAATATGAATGTAACTGAATGCCAAGCAACAGAACAAAGACAATAAGCAACAGGGAGAAAGGAACCTCATCCAGTTGGACTTGTTTTCATCAGAAGCATCGACGTAGATGAAAGAAGCATCATCTCTAATCTGGAAATTGGAGAAATGCGCATGCTAACTATACTCGTGACCAATACTCAAACAACAAATTACATCACGACTGTTTAACTTGTGTAACTCACAGCCCAGGCATATTTGAGATTGGCTGGCATTTGTCCTCTGCAGGTTTCTCCGACATATGGCCCAAACATGACGCCTAGTTGAAGGTGACACTTGGCATACACTTTCATCTCTCCCAACTGCTCCACGCCAGAAGATCCAGCAACAGATATCCCTGACCCAAAGTCCTCACACAGGAGCAGGCAGGAAGGCAGGGACAGCACCGCTCGAGTGGGGCCGCCGTGGAGCCACGGCTCCCCGGGTGGCAGCACTGCATCTGGGACATAGTTCTGATTCAAAGCATTCTGCATAAAGGGAACATCCTCAAAGAATTCTTCATGGTTGAGATCCAAACCTAGAAAACAAAACCATAATTAGTCAAATATGGAACTAAAGTGGGATGTTGCTGTTCCCTATTATTTTATGGAGAACATTAAATCAGTGTTACACACTTTACAACAGGTTTTTTTTTAAAACCTCAAAAGGTATGATGTTCTCAAATGTCTTCTTTTGCCCACAAACCAAAATGATTTAGTTTTAATGATTTCTTTATTATGAAGAAACCACAAAAGATTCAAAAACCCTACTTTTTCTCAATTATTAAAAAAAACATTCAAACTGATTATCAAAATAGTCAACGATTAATTTAGAAGTCAAAAAATGTTTATTAAATTGCTGTGGCCCAAATATAACATTACATACTATGTATCACATCGTAATAAATACACAAAACACATTAGTTATTGATAGAAAAGAAAGATATTATATTTGTGACTAGTTTCCCACCAGTATTTTCCTTGATATTTCTTTGGTGTTCAGTTTACATTTATCACAACACTTATAAATAATCCACTGCAGGAGTGGTGCAGTATGCTCGAGTGAACTTTTATTCAGGCTGTCCAAAATAAATTGGTATAAAATAAACAAAGACATGAAAAGTTTTTTAGGGTTTTACTGTTGTTGATTAGGGTTGGCACTTAAGGCTTGCTTATTATAACTAGGAAGAGACCATGCATAGGGTCAAGTCTACTCCTCAAAAAAAGAAAACACCTGGTCATTCAGCAGTTTCATGTTGAAATATTCAGTTCATTATGAAATATATTACATCCAACATTAAATGATATAAGCTTGTTTAGTGTTGTAGTTGCAGTTGTCCATTTCATTATTCACTTAATTTTAGATTTATTTCGGTCAGTTTTTGACATCAAAAGATGTTTTTATTGTGACATATACATCATTCCACATCAAAGCAAACACTGTGAAATATCATCATAGTAAATGTATTTATTATTGCTGACCTGCTACAGAACAGTAGTTTCTTTTCCCCCTCTGGACCAGACTAGACACTCAGACTTTGACAGCCCTGGTATGAACACTTTTTCACTTGAACTTCAACTGAACTCCTTTCTTGCACAAACTTCAAGTACTTTCAATCCCCAGGTCTACTCTGATCTTAAATGTGAATATTTCTGGTTTCTTTGCCCCCTATAACAAATAAATAATTCAAACTGAATTATTTTGGTCTGTAGACAAAACAAGAGCATCAGAACATCATGATTTCCAGGTTTGGTAAATAACATTTTTCAACATTTCCTGACATTATACAGTTACATCATTTCAGGACCAAACCGAGACAGAACAATCAACAAACAAATCAAAGTTATATGCTGCAGCTTTAATATAACAAATGACTTAGGAACTACTGTATCCCAGCAGAGCTTCTCAGACACTGACCGAAATATATATTTTTTAATAAGAAAAGGTAGCTAAGACTTCTCGCATTTCTTTTCTAAAAACAGATGGACAGTTAGAATATGACAATGTTGGTGTTTTCAGGTAGAGATATCTCACAGCTTCAGTTCGACTCAAGTTTTCTGTGACACTTTTGGCAAATAAACGAGAAACTGTGACGTTTAACAGTGTCTTAGTTAGATTAGATCGTAGTTACACGCTTAACCAAGACGAGTGTTACCTTTAGAGTTTGTATGAGCATCGGGGCTGTGACGCTGCACCGAGTGTAGAGCAGCAGCAGCTGCGGCGCAGACGTTAGCTCCGCTAAAACAGTCAAGCACGCTGCTCTGCCTCACGTTTATAAAGTGTCGCAGCTGTACGTGTTTAATGAGGTTACTCGTGTTACCTCCTTTGTTCGAAATGATCTTTCTACATATGTTACAAGACGCCGTGTCTCCTGTTAGTCGAGTGTAGTGAGCCCAGGCTTTCGAGCGTTTTGCCCTCTGCTGCGCCATAATGACTGAAAGTAAACAAGACGTCAAACGTCAACACTCGTCTGACGTCAGAGGTATCGTCATCATTAGGGGACGTTTGAGATATTATAAATGGCCACTATTATCGTCATAATTATGAGGATTGGCTGTTCAAAAAACAACTATCTAATTACTGCATGAACTGCTTGATCAATGTGTAATTAAAAGTGTTGGCAGACGAGTGTGTGCATCAGTGAATAACAGACATTATAGACTTTAAACATTCAAAGTCTTCTTTATTTCAGAACATTTTTACATTTCATACAAAATAATAAGCATAACAATGTTAAATTTGTCAATCTTACAGATAAAAGCTGTAAAAGACTTTCCTCCGGTTGTCTGTGATTTTCCTGTTCATTGAGGGTTTATTCCACCCTACACTACTGAAACAATTATTATTAAAATTGTTAATGAAGTAATGCAGTATTAGGGCTAGAGGGGATGGCGGCGTGAAAGAATTGCCGGTCCCAAGGTTGAGCCAAATCAGTTCTACAACAGTCCCCCATTTTGGACCAATGGACACATTAAACATCTTTTGAGAGTCGATGCTAACTGAAGGCTTCAGAGGTACAGCTACACCAATAACTGATGTTACATTTTACAAACTGCACCTTTAATTCACAGGGTCCTTGTCTGTATGAAATTACATCCATACATGGTGAAAGTAACGAAAACGAGATGCAACAATAACAGTCAGAAAACCATGTCATTCAAGCACTTAATAATCCACAGTAACATGGATAAAAGGCTGCAGCAAACTAACGATTTAAACATTAAAAATAATCAATGAAGAGTGACCAGTGGAGCTAACGTCATCCATGTTTCGGTCTGTGACTGCAGCACCTTTTCCCCCGGTACTCACGTCAATATCAATGCGGCAGAGCTTACAAAAGGCATGGTATTCCAGCTGGTGCTGTTCTGAACACCTTGAAGGAGCTATTTCTCTTCAGCATAGGGAAGCCATTTTCCCAACATTAAACACTGTTGCATTCATTTATGCCAGTGTCATACGAAAAGTGATCCGATGCAGTGGAGCGCATACACCTATATTTATATACAGTATGATGTCTATAGCTGCTTTTTTCCTGTGCCAATCTCAGCTGACATAGGGTGATAGGCCGGGTACACCTATATAGGGCCACATAGAGACAAACCATTCATTCATTCACCTCACACCTACGGTAATTTATTGTGTCCAATATACCGAATCCCCATATTGCATGCATTTGGACTGTGGGAGGAAGCCGGAGAACCCAGACTCCAACCGGGGCTCGAACCCGGGTCTTCTTGCTGTAAAGGCAAGAGTGCTAACCACTACACCAACCGTGTGCCTCTAAAATAAATCATGAACGGCAAATACATATTATTATGGCTGTGGCAACAGTAAAGATATGTCTTTGGTTGGTATGTCTGATATCTTTTGAAACTGTTTACCATATTATTTATCAGTTGAAATACCTGCAAAGGGCCAGTGACAATAGTAACATGCAATATTACTAGTTGCCAAGAAGTGATTTAGGGCAGAGGTCTCAACCTTGCAGCGCCCCAGATGATGTTCTGTAGCCCTACACTTACTTTAAAGTTATAATTAAAACTGTCCTGTCAAAAACATAATAATACATTAGTTTAGATATATCGCATTATTGTACTTAATTCAACATGTAATTATATACAAGCTTGTCTAATGTTTTAATTACATTCGTCTGTTATTATCGATTCATTTTTTATTCTATTCATTTCTGTTTTTGTTATTTATAGTTTAATTTTGCGTCATCATCAGTATCACCATGTTCTTTTTCGTGAACTATACTTTAAAACAAACACATTTACTTTGAAATGGTGTGCAATATCATCCTGACTATTTTTGACATGACAGATTATAATTTGAATTTGTCAAATCACTTACTAGGCCATTTTGATTTTGAGGGCTCTGATTTGGGGTCATGCTCTTTAAAAACTCACCACTGGATACTTGATCTCAGTTCACTGTAATCTTACAGGTGCTCAGTTTGTTTGCATTTTTTAAATGGGTGTGCATGGTTGTTATATAGCTGTAATACATGACCTTTGTCTTACACTTTTTGCATTGCACTGACTTGTCGTTTACTTTCTCGAAAGCATATCCACATCCATATTTGGTCGGTTCACGCATGGCTAATTTGGATGGAGCATCTGCTAAGGCAGTAAACTGGAGGCCCGCAGTATACATAGTTCCATACCAAAACAAGCACTTTTACTTTGAAATTCAGTGAAACATCATCATAAATGTCTTTGATGGAATATTATGTTATGATTTTAAAATAATATTGGGTTTTTTTCCAGACGAGACACTCATTAGCCCCCCCCCAGAGATTCAAGTTTGACACCCCTGTGTTATACTGACCCCGTGCGGAAAACAGCCGAACTGAGCGGATGTGGTCGGAATATTAGCTACATGAAATAATCGATTTTTTCAAATACAGCGAAGCATCAATTTCGCATATTCTCCCTACTGCACATTCGGACAGCTCTATAAAATGGTGTACTCAATGCACAGCGAGAAAAGAGAGGTTTTTAGAAACGATAATGTGCAACCGAAGACCGTTGCGTGTGTGTAATAAGCAAAGTGTACACATTAGCTGAGGAACATCATGAGGCCCAAGAGCTGTTTGTTTCCCCCCCATTTTCTCTAATGTGACATATAACTCATCAAACCCAGATAACACACCACAGTTGCATTTAATTCGTTTATGGGGACACATGAACTGAAGTAATAACAATGGCGGTCACTGATATGACACTCTTTATGCAGTTTTTCTATGCACCCTCACATGATGTCGCTGAATGTGTTGGTTTCTCACCTGGCGTTTCAAACAGAGACCCGGGGGTCGAGGAGGATGACGGCTCGAAGAAATCTGCCCGGTGTCGACGCCTCAGGTGACTTCGTAAATTCGTGGTGTTCCCACCTTTTGCGAGCACTATTTTTCGGCATAAGCGGCAAATGGCCTCCACCGAGTTCACCGGTTGACCCTTTTCGTCTGCCTTCAAGCCAAAATACAGCCACACTGTCGATTTGCTCCTCGGTTTACAAATGAGATCCATGTTTGTGTTTTTGTCCGTTCCAGCTTGTTGACTGGTGGGCAGTAACTGTCCGCCGTCAGTGAGCCGACGTCCGACTGCAGTAAAGTCAACCCCCACTTTGTTTTACCATAGCTTCATATACTAGGCATTACGGTAAGACTGTGCAATTTCGAAATAAAAGCGATGGATGTGGACTTTCAAAACAAAAGCCTTCTGAAATATCATAATTAAATTATGTTCCACCTAAATAAAACCTGTTATTTAAAGGAAACTACCTGTTTCCACAATTCTACTTCACACTGAGACCTCTGCTCCTCATTCTAGGAAGGTTTCTAGTAGAGGATGGGTTAAATACAGAGAAATAATTTCCACTGTGGGACTGATAAAGGACTCATTTATTTTTTGTTTATTCAATGTCTAGTATCATAAAACAAAATGGGGGCTGGCTTTACACGATTTTTCTTAGTGTAGGCTGACTACAGTGACGTTTGCAAAAACACTGTCCAGCCCAGCTGCGACATGGATTTCAAGTCTTGGTCTATTTGCAGTGTTACAGCGGGGTTAGGGTGCTTAAAGCAAAATTTCAAACCCAAAATCGCAAAACGATCTACTGCAAATTTTAGGCACAATACTTCTTTAACTTCGTTATTGCTTGTCTTATTTCCATTATCATGTTCGAAAAACAAAAGTAAATAAAAAAATATTAAATATTGGAAAAAAATTGATCAGTGTCATTCAAACCTGGAAATGATGATGTTTTCAAATGTCTTGTTTGGTCCATAAACCAACATGATTACGTTTTAATTATTTCTTTGTTACATGGTGCAAAGAAATCATAAAATATTCATATTTAAGCTGAACAATCAGGAAACTTATTTTGATTCTTTAAGAAACACTAAAACGTTTATGAAAATAGCTGACTATTAATTTAGTAATAGACTAATCGAGTATTTGTTTCAGCGAAAGCCCTAAAAGCAGTCATGGGCTTTGGGAGTTTTGATTACTTTGAGACCGTATATCTCGGAAGTTTGGTTATCTTAGTCTTTTTGATTTATTTAAGTTGATTCTGGTTGTGGAACAACATTAAGGTGCATGACGTTTATAAAAAATACTTTTTGTTTATTAGAAAGTCTACGAGACATACGGATTTTCTTTGTACTTTCTGGCCACCAAGCATTCTTACCGTAATACCAAGACAAAACAAGCGTCGCGATTCAAGTGCCACCGTTTACAGGCTTTTGCCCCGTTTTTTACGAGCGACAGCTCACTTGAGTTGTTATTGCAGCATTTGCACAGTGGACGCAATACTGCTGCATATGTTGGGAGAACAGAAAAGACATCCGTGCAAGATTACATCGATTATTTATAAAATCAGTATCACGAACACGAACCGTCACAATATTACGCCAGTGATAAAAACCGTACACAAAGTCATAATTGTGACGAACAGGGGTTTTGAACACATCTTCTAACACATTGATCAACTTTCTGTGTAGCGACGTTCATGAACATTTGGAAACACCCCCTTCCCACTGAATCCTTTACGTGAAATCTTCAAATCTGGCACCACAGGGATCGCGTACTCTGTGCTCCGCCCACATTTAGAGTAAATAGTCACGGACTACTCGTACGTTATTTTGCTGTGCACGCTTAAATACTGTGGAACTAACTGTGATTCTAAATGTCAGCTGAGCTGATCAATGATTTCAAAAGGTAAGATATAATACAGACGTCACAGTGCAGTCGTTTCAGTGTTCAAGTCAGCGTTTTGTCGTTATTTAAAGGTACAGAGGCAAAGGTGACTGGGTTTTACCGTTAGCTTGTAAAGTTAGCCACTGCTAAACCGGCTGTGTCTTCTTTGGCTTGCCGTAGACTGCAGTCTTATTCATTTCAATAACGAGAAAACTGTTTCCATGACGACCGCAGTCACAAATCGAAACTAGCTGAACTTAACTTGAACTTGTACAGAGCTCCAGTTAAACAAACAAAATGACCTCCTGCCTGGTGCCGGACTTCCCGGCCGTCATGGTCGCGCTGGAACATTTAAAGGAATTGGACAAGCACCTGAAGGACGAGGGGATGCCATTCGCACCCGAAGCTAGCCTCCATCTGGCAGAGATGACAGCTGCCGTCACAGAGCT
Organism: Solea senegalensis; assembly: GCF_019176455.1. Taxonomy (NCBI): domain Eukaryota; kingdom Metazoa; phylum Chordata; class Actinopteri; order Pleuronectiformes; family Soleidae; genus Solea; species Solea senegalensis. The sequence continues at coordinate 87,419 of NW_025321256.1, forward strand.
GGAGAAGGACCGACGTGCTGCCCACGAGCATTTAGAAGTGGAAACCATAGAAAATAGCAAGCTAAGGCATCAAATTGACAATATACAAGAACAAATGAACCAGGAAATAATTGCTGACGTAGCTGCCACTCGGGCAACTAATGCTGAAGAGATGGATCAGCTGCTGCAAGATCTAAACACAACCTGTCAGCTGCGAGATGCTGCTGTGCATAAGCAGGATGCCCTCTCAAACCAAAACAAACAGCTGTACCCTCATAGAGACCAAGTGAAGGCCGAATACAAGTTGATCATTGCTACTCTGAATAATCAGATCTCCTTAAAACATGGCTTGCACATGCAACTTGGGGAGAAACAGGAGCAGACAGACAAGCTGAAGTCCTGCATCGCTGCTGTGGAACAGGATAAAATAGCAGTCGAACAAGACATGGTGCCGGAGAGAGAAGCTTTTATGGTGAAAAGGGACAACCTAGCCAATGAAGTGCATCAGACAGGTGAGAAAATCAAGCAGCAGAAACAATTAATGAAGAGGAGCAGGAGGATGCTGGACAGAGTTAACAAGAAGAACCAAGAAGCCTTTGACCAGTTGGGAGAGTTCACGACTAATATGACCAAGCTAGAGAGCAATTTACAAAGAGTGATGTCATCGCGGTGCCAGTATGAAAAACAGCTGGACGAGGAGATCAAAAATCATCAAGAACTGAGGCAACAGAGAGAAATGCTGAAGAAAGAGTTGGGTACGTTAGGAGAAATGTTCACTCATGCCATTCAGCATCTTAAAAAGAAAGTTGCAACAGAGGAGGACAGAATAGAGGAGGGTCAAGCTTCAAGGTTGCTAGGTCAGGACCACCTGGCTCATATCTCTGAAGCATTCAAGTGCCAGCTTGATGAAGAAAACAAAGTAAAGGCTGAGCATTTTCAGGTCTCACAGCAGCTGGAGCGGTCTAAGCTGCGGCTGGAGGAATGCATCGCCTCTGTGGTAAAACACAGCAAGGAGATTAAGGAGATGGACCAGCAGCTCAAAGAGCTCTGGGAGTTTGCGACAATCAACAAGCGTATGTTTGAGAAGAATCAAGAGGAGCTGTCTCATAACATGAATACAGAGAAGAAGAACCTCCGCCACCTTGAGGAGGAGAAGAGCAGGCTACAGAGACTCCTGGAGAAGACAAAGAGGGTGCAGGAGGAACATGTGGTTAAATTGTCCTCGCGAATCAGCACCACCATGAGGAGATATGAGCAGCTGAGACAAGAGGAGGCCGTGCTCCTTCAGCGTCATCCCCAGAGCGTAGATGCCGACTTGCTAATGAGCCATGTGACCCAATGTGTGGAAGAGAACAGACAAATAGAGTTCCAACACCACCAGGAAATAAAACATTCTATTTCAGAGATTGAAAGCATGACAAGAAGCAATGGGGAGTGGCAGAGGGAGGTGAAGGAGAAAGAGGAGATACTGAGGGAAGTGGACGCCAAGTGGAATGAGGAGCAAAGCCGATACCAGAGATTGAAAACACTCACTTCTGAGCTGAAGCACAGGAGAGCCGAGCTGGAGCTGGCAGTTCGGGGTCTGAAGGAGAAAACCAGCTCACTGCTCCAACCAAGAGAAGGCATGAAGGCCGAGCTGGAGAAGGTGCGAGCAAGTCACATGGGCGTGCTCGACATGCAGGCCTCAGAGTTGAGAGCTGTGGAAATGAGCATTTATGACAATCACGTGAAACTTGAGCAGGTCAGCATGGAGAACAGCCGGCTGCGTCTCTGTGTCAGACAGATGACAGAAGACTTGAGCAGAGCCAAGGCAGACAAAGTCAGATACTGGCAGGAGGTTCACCTGTACAAGCAGGACTATAAGGCCTTGTTTGAGGGTTTACTGGAAGCATGGAGAGAGGATTTATTGGTAACTGAGGACTGTCAGAGAAGTGATGGTGTTCTGTTGGTGTCTTTGAGCGCTCTGTTCAGCCACCTGAAGACCAGAAGACAACAGTTAGGACATGTCAACACACTGCTACACCGACAAATGATTGATTTCAGACTGGGATACAAAACACTTGAATGAATTGATAGAGTTGGAGACAGAAGTGTCGATGTGAACTCAGATTACTAAAATGTATAAAATTTAAGACTATTGTTATTATTATTATTAGATAAATAAGATCATATAAAGACATTTCTGTTAAATGTATATTAAGTAGAGAACACACAAGTATCCTCTAGATGTATTCAGAGTATTGTTGTGGTACTGTTGCAGTATACTGTATATCCCAGTGTGTATATATAAAACACTCTTCTGTGTGTAGACATTTCTCACAGCATTTGAGAAGTGACTGCTAACATGAATAACTTACTGCATTAAGTGATGGAACTAAGCCATCAGTAAAGTTTCTTTACCATGTAAAATCACCTGGTGTGTTGTTTTTTGGCAATAGTCAATTATATTCTCCTCCAAAATATAAACCATGTCCTTTTTAATATTTTATATGTCGAAAGAAAGATCAGTACAGCTTCAGCATGATGGATCACTGTTACCAGAACAGAGAAATTCTTTAAGTTATAGTCTGTAATAAAGCTTTTAATCTTATATGTTGACATAATTTGTTGATCAGTGACTGAATTTTTGTGGTTAAAAAAAAAAGGAAAAACATGTGTACAGAAATATTGTAATAAAAACAACTTCAAGTGTTGTACTACACATACATATTTGATGGCTCTTCCATTTACAAATGTGTTTGTTAAAATTAAATAGATTTTACTATGAAGACTCTTTACTTTAAAGGTCTAAACATACATAAAAATATACAATTCAAAACATAAAGAGGCCTCACTTTGTTTTAAACTGCTGCCTGTGTTTTCCCCCTGACTGACCATGTTATTTTTGCCTGGGTCATCTATTTTTCTTTTCTTTACAGACTCACCACGTGAAGTTTTCTGAGAACTGTCCCTTTCCAATGTGCTGCTGCTACCAGCAGATGGCAGAATGGACCAGGTTTCTCTCTGCCATGACCTTGCCCTGCAGTAAGAGGGTCAAACAACCACAACCCATTCTCCTGTGAACAAAAACTAACCGACACATGCAAACACAGTTGTATAGTTGGTCAGCTGACAAACAAGGCAGCAGCTCGACGAGCACGGAAAACACCAGTTTTCTCCAGTTCTGAAGGTAAGATAAGCTACAGATAAACATGAAGTAAACAGAGCTCTGAACTTTGTGCCATGTGACAGCAACAGCAAATGTAGGTTAATGGTATGACTGCATCATAGCATACATTTTAAACGTTTTTCTCTGTCAGCATGTATCTGCTTGATGCGGTCTCATCTCAGTATTTATGTCTCTGTTGTCATGTGATTTGCCATGTTCCTCTTACTTGTGACTAAGTTAGGATTTCACAAACCAGCTATCTTTTACCGTTACATTTTATACAAACATGTTTTTATTGATTGTCAATATTCATTAGTAAGTTGTTGAGATATAATCTCTTCACCTGGTACTTGGTCTGCCCCTAGGTCTCCTCCCAGTTAGATATGCCCCGGTGGGATCCTTACCAGGTGCCTGTGATTGTCTGAGGTTTAAATGTGTGTAAACATAACACAAAGCAAATTAAGTGCTTTCCTAAACAACTGCCAACATATCTACATGTCATACACAGCTGCTGCTGTTCATGCTCCATGCAGTTCCCTATTTCATACAGTGCTGAACAAATTTATTAGACCACCTGTCATAAGAACATGAAAACATAAATATTGTAGAAGTCTTTCAAAAACTTTAAAACTAAAAATGTTATTTATTTGACAAATAAACTGAATTCGCCTTTTTTTGTGGCCTAATTTGTGTTGGCTCACTAAGTAAATAACTATAATCTTAATCAAGAAAAAAAAGTGTGCTTCTACCATTTTTCTGTTTTTTTTGTAAAACGGTACATTTAAAAATTCATGGATATCAATAATAATTATATTTTGGTATTAAAAATATATGATTTAGGTGAAAAACCTCTACATACTGTTGTATTAACCATTACAGAAACATAATAATGATTTTAATAATTATCAATGCTATTAATTTAGGGCAGCATACATTTGTTAAGCACTGAACACACACACACACAGAATGGAGAGACGTTTGTTCTATGGTTCTCTGATAAGTTATCTGTTATTCTGTCTTATCCAGGAAACTTGGAGCTGCCCAGTGAAGGAAACAGCAGCAGTTGTTATTGGCACATGAAGGTATGTCAGGCAGCTGTTCAGACAGTCTATTTGCTTCAAGATCTGTTTGCAAAGCACACATTTTTTAATATTGCAAAATCACATTCATGAGAATTTAGTTGTGCAGCACTGGACTAAACAGGGCCGGTCTAAGACTTTATGGGGTCCTAAGTTGAACTGGATTTGATTTGTAGCGATACAAAACAGGAATTGGAAAATAACAAACTACAACAGCAGACATTGCATTTGCTGCAAACTAGTAAACCAGTTTAATCGTCTTGCTTTTTCATAAATTTGGAACAGATATGCAAATTTGCACATGTGCAATCTTCAACTTCAAAATAAAACCAAATAACATAACTAATTTATAAATACTATATTTTAGATATATGGATGTAGTTATATGGCTTCACCTCATTTTTAAACTAGTTTATCACAAATATAAACAAACTCGTCTGGTTTTGTGTTGTGTGTGCGGTTATTCTGTTTACACTTATGTCTCTTTGGTCCAGACAGAACACGCACACATTTATAGTGCAATGTAATGACACTCCACTGCCCTTCAATGTGGAAATGTCAATATGCCACTAAAGGATACAGTGACACAACTCACTTTCACTCTCTCACCCACTCATACACACAGCTTTTCTTTTAGATACATTGCAAATGTTTTCCCAATACATTTTTTTTAATGTTTTCTTTTGATAAGTTTGTGTCTCTGTCCTCACACAGAAAAGTCAGTCGAGAAAGTGAAACATTCAAAAGTCTGGTTATGTTTCACAAGAACTGATGCTAATACTAGTCTTTGGCCTGGATATATTTCCTCTAGGACAGAAGCTGTAGCTGTTTCAGTGCTTCAGGCTACACTCTAACATGTAAATGAAAATAAAAGAAGTCTTACATGCAAACTTTCGCAAAATTTCACTCAATTTACACAATTCTGTTCAGAAATTATTATTTTTTATTATTTTTTTGCCTAAATGCTCGGTTTAAAATTGTGACTGGTGACAGTAGCTCAGTGGTAGAGCAAGTCGTCTTTCAACTTGAATGGCCTGAGTGTGGTGATGCACCATTGCAACAGAAATGCACCAAACGTGAAAAGGCAGTGTACAGTGTGTGCACGTTGTGCATGCTATGTCCAGTGGGCATTGTAAGAGAAAAACGTATTATTTGGCCTTCTCTAAAATTAGCTGATTACATTCCTAAGCACAAACCTCAACAACAACTCAGGATGCTGCCAGCCACAACTCTTTAATCACAAAGGCCTCGGTGCAGCACTGGCAAATCTACAAAATGCTCCTCTTTATATGTTTGCTGTGTCTGGCCTGACTGAGGACAGATAACTAAACTATGCAGTCCTCCCAAAGGTCAGCTCTATGTATCAGCAGAGAAAGGCCTCCAAAACCCTTTAAATATCCTAACTCTGGGACTCACAGGCAGACTGACAGAGGATGCCCAACTGTTAACATCTACTTGTTCATGTTGGGCATTGTCTCAGTTCTCCTCAGATCTGAGCTGCTTCCAATAAAGCTTTTCAACAACTCATCTCTGACTCCAGAAACTCCATCTTTGGTTGGTTCAACCAATAATCAAATCTCTGCAACAGGCTATGACATCAATATTTTCTCTAAATTGTGTATTGGTTGTATACACTAAAACACAGGTGTGGCGTTTGGATTTAAATTTCCCAAAATGCCAGTTCTATGTGCACAAAAAAAGTCAAAACAATTATAAAACTTTTGTGGGTTCTCCTAAAAATGTTTTTGTGTGCACAAGCCCCAGGTCCGTTTTCAGATGAAGGATGCTGCACACAAATAATGTTTCATCCTTTCTGTTCACAAATACCAAACAGAGGAAGAACAATAAACAATATCGGCAACAACAAAACTCAGTCTAGAAACAAGCCACTGCTATGTGCACATCTACAGGTAGTTTGCAGCCCAGATTAAGAGTAACGTGTCAATTAAGAATAACTTCATGAATTAAACGGGAGACATCGTATCAGTTGCAGGGTGTAGCCCAGGGTAGGTATGTGGAAAATAACAGTCAACAACACTGAGGCAAGAGCAACAACAATGCGCTGTAACTAGACTGACCCCAGGCGCCGTTACAACATGCAAACTGAGGAAGTGGCCTCTGCAGAACACTCTGTTCTTCTCTCAGATCCTTTAGTTTTGGTTCTGCTTCTTCCTCCACCCATTTGCTTTCTCTCCTTATGCCCCCAGGCTGCAACACCACCATGTCACACTCATGCCATGAAATACAGTGCACGTACACTCTGTCTCACACAAACGGCAGTCCAGTTGTTCAATGACGCAAGCTCCGTTTATAGGATTATACAGTTCTGTCTTTGCTCTTTATTTGTGTATCAAAGGCATCTGTGGCCTGATGAGTCACTACAGTATGTTGACTCTGTTTATATTGCAGCAGTTCTGTTGTGCAGTGAATCCCCCTCTGCCTCTCCTGCACATGACCTGTAATTCTCAGTATGGACTGATGACGTCAATACTGCTTAATCTCCCTCCCTCTCTGTCTATCTCTCTCTCTCTCTCTCCCTCTTCAACCCTGAGCTCTTATATTCAGCGGTGAGCAGTGGCAAGTCAAATTTCTGTGTTTACACAGTGACAACACATGCCGCTCTCTCCTGTTGCAGTGAAAACATTTTACAGCCTATAGTCAGGAAGCTGTTCATCAGCAGACAGTAACATTAAGTATCTGGTAAGGTGACAGTTGCGTCAAATAGAGGATTAAAAGGACATTTTACTGAAGTGCAGGGAAAACTCAGCTGTGGCCAGTGATGGACACGATGGGTAAGAGGCAGCTTTTACCTCCTTTTATTTTGAAGGTGGTCATGTTTGGCTGGACTGTGTGTATTATGTATTATTAATCAGGGCTGAAAATGAATCACCAGCTGTTTTGATAATCTGCTAAGTTTGATTGTTTTTCAGCTTCCTAAATGTGAATATTTTCTGGTGTCTTTGCTCTGTGAATACAAACAAAACAAATATTGCAGTTGCAATTTGATACTGTGCTATAGATTTAAAAACAAGATGAAGCATAACTGCATGACAAAATCATCTAAACTAATGTAACTAATTGTACTCTAATGCCATGGTTCACAAACTGCTATGTGCAATGTTTACCAACAGTGGTACACGGGCTTCCTCTGGTGGTACTTGGAGGAAAATTCTACTGTATGTACTAGGGACTGAGGAACTTTGACCAGCGTGTGTGTAAAATGAAACAAATAACAAAAAAAATAATTATAATTATTATTAAATATATATAATCCATCTTTGTCTAATTTCACTATACCAGTGTGTGTGAAGTATATGTGAGGAAGAGGAGGATGGTGAGAGCTTTCTTGGCTCATCCTAATTACACCACTGTGTTTTAACGTTGATGATAACGGTGTTAATTCAAGAGCTCAATATTTTCTCAGGTGGTCCTGTGTATACAAAGTTTGAGAACTACTGATCTAATACAATAATTGAGAACTTGAAGATATGAATTTTCTGAAAAATGTTTGAATTGTATTTTTTATTTGGCATAGAACAATATTTTTGTTTTCCCTCAAATATGTTTGAGTTTTTTACAAATTAAATTAATTAAACTGCCGCCTTTGTCAGTCAGTCAGTCAGTCATCATCTAACCGCTTTATCCTCCACCAGAGGGTCGCGGGGGGTGCTGTGCCAATCTCAGCTACATCGGGCGATAGGCGGGGTACACCCTGGACAGTTCGCCAGTCCATCGCAGGGCCACACACAACTAGAGACAAACAACCATTCACTCTCACACTCACTCCTACAGTCAATTTAGAGTGTCCAATTCACCTAATCCCCACATTGCATGTTTTTGGACTGTGGGAGGAAGCCGGAGAACCCGGAGAGAACCCACGCACACACGGGGCCAGAGTGCTAACCACTACACCACCGTGTGGCCCCTGCCACCTTTGTGTTTTGCTAAAATTATTAACTGTACACCTCTACTTACTTGTAACATAAAGGTCAAATATGTATCATTACTGTTATTTGTGGTATTTGAGCCGAACAGACCTGATGTGGCAAAATAACACTTTGACCACCGTGGAGGCATAAACTCCAGGAGCAGATGGTGGTGTGTGTTTGTGTGTGTTCATACGTAATGGTGTGTAGGCCGTGACTACTGTTATTATCACAGTGTGACACCTGCCTTCCTGTAATGCTGAAATGAAAATGAAATTATTGCCTGGTTGTCCAACAACATGAGCTAATTTACATCATTTCAAGGTGGTTGTAATGCATATTTAATTTTAGATTACAGACGGATCAGATGACAGTATTTAATGTGAAAATGGGTTCTTGCATACTGTAACCCAACTCTGCTGTTAACCTTCAGCTCACTGTGTGGATTTTGTTTTGGTTCATGAGGTGATTCAGTACGTCACTGTTGGCTTGACCAGACATAATCTGTGTTGCTGTTGTAGAACGTATACAGTGGTCCCTCACGATAACTTTTTTTTAGTACAATTTTGCAATGCTGTTTTTACAGCGTACTATCACGCATTGTGTTCTGCGCCCTGAAAAAGACGCACCCGAGCGGCGCGAGGACGAAGAGGCCACGTCATCGTCAGTGGAACTGTGAAATGCACGCGAGTCACTATTAATAATTTCTTATGTGTCCTCGTAGGTTGATCATTAAAATTAAATTTGTTATTTCTAATAGCTAGGAAAACATTTATAATTTTATTTCTCAAACAAATGTTTGAGTCTGAAAACAAGTTTTGATTTCATTCTATAATACTTTTATGAGAGTGTTTAAATTGATGAGAAAATGGTAATGTCTGTCTGAGAAAAGTGCATTAAGTGTGTGGTGAGGGGTTTTACAGCCTTAAAACGTATATAATAATTGTAAAAAATAAAGCCGACTACTTCACGGACTTCACGGTTATTTTTAGAATGTAACCCCCGCGATAAACGAGGGACCACTGTACAAAAATAGACCTACTCTGGTTTCCCCCTGAAGCCAACAAGGAAATAAGAGTATATCTAGTAGCCTCCAGGGAGTGACACCACTGGCTGCAGTAGGAAGTCCAATTTTTTTGCAAAGTAATGCTGCCCTCCAGTCTGAATTTCTCCATCACAGTTCAAGCTTCTTTATCATAGTTCCTCTCATCTCCTGTCTCATCCCTCTCCACCAAAATATCCCAAACAAAAGTAAAAAACACCACTTGGTCTTCTTCTATTAATTTCATGCAGGCTGTACACTAAGAGGTGCAAAGTCACTCCCTTTCCTCCTCTTCTAACAATTTCACAGTTTGAAGTTCCTAAATCACAGCTTGCAGTTCTTAAACACGGATCAAAGAAGAGAGCATGTTTGTTAAAACGGTTATGTGAAGAAGTAGGAGTCTAACACTCATGTTTCATTTCACATGAGACTTAAAACTGTATCTTACATAAAGATGAACAAATGTCAGCGATCACCCAGTAGCATTCCTGGTTTGCATGAAATTATTTGTTTTTGGTGAAGACTTGAGGCAACAGCAACACTGTGCTAGTAAAAGTGAGACAACTGCAAACAGGTTGAGTTTTGACTGAAAATACTAAGAAACAGCCACGAAAAAGTTTCAGAACCGAATCCTACTGGTCATAAGACCCAGTCGTTGGGATCGATGGGATAAACAACTTTTTGTCTCCACCCAGAGGGTTTGTCTTTTAACTCGTGCAGCTTTTGTTGTGTTCATTTCACTGGAGGTGAAAAACAGATCAACTTAATTTACACATAGAAATTACACACTTAAGTTCAAGAAGCACATTTTAAATGTCTGAAAATAGTCAAATAAAATACGAAGTTACATCCATGCACTCTTTGATTTGAAAATGAGTTCGCTACACCACCTATGGACGCTGATACAAACATAAATAGGTTATATTTTGCATTTAAAACCATAACATTTCTGTGCTTTCCGATAATTTCCATGTTCTCTACCTGAACCCATTGTAATTTTGATTGAATACACAGGGACTTAAATATAAATTATGTTTCTTCTTCTCCAGTGTGTCTGATGGGTGGAGGAGCCTCTAGACTGTACAGCGCTGTGACCCTCAGCGGCAGCAGCAGATCTTCTCTCCCTCTGCCTCCATCACACCTGGACTCACAGTCAGCAGACACAAACCTGGATCCAGACTTTTGCAAGGTGAGTTTACATCAAAAAATTATTTAAAAAAATAATCCTATCCAGATGTGCTAAAATCGAAAAAAAACACAGAAACCAAATGCTCTCAAAAGCACAAAGTCTAATTTTTTAGAGATCTAAAGTGGTGGAGGTCGGGTTGGGTCATTTGATAATTACTAATAATTAGGGATGCACCGATATGACTATTTCCGCCGATACCGATTTCCGATATCCGATATTAATATTGCTGCTATGGCCGATAAATTTTCTTAACAATGTGTGTGTTTGTACGTCGGTGAAATACGTCCCCTGACTAAATACGGCGACCGCTGGCCACAGTCTGATGTGAAGTGGTGCAAACACACGAACACACGTTTGCTGACTTTATCCGGCACATTAGCTTCATATATAAAATCCTCTGTAAAACACTGTGCTCCACTGTGCAGCCACAAACAGCACACTTGTCCCTCCGCGTTGACATAATACCGCTCTTCCTCCCTAGCCTGCACTCTGGCAGGGACAAGGTGGAGCTAATGTGGAGCTCTCGAAGTAAACTTACTGGTGGGGCGGTAACATTCGCGGTGAAATGCGCATGCTGCCGTCATAAGCGCAGGGAATTCAACATCGAGCGTTTTATCGCCTATACTTACACTAAGCGGAACCACGAAAACATGACTGAGTATTCTTTTTCCACACTTTGGCGACTGGTAGGGCCTCCAGAGTCCCAAATATCAGTATTAAAATGGTTAAAAAGTTGAAAAAAACTACACAACAGATATGAGAAACAATGCCTGACAAGCTCTACTAAGAGCTGCCATAATAAAAGAAAACATGTTAAAATACTTTATCAAACTTGCCAGTATTCATGGCAACCAGATATTTATTCAATTGCAACACGCAACACACACACACACCTTGTGCTGCGCTTGCGTCACTGACGCTGTCATATGCCCAAACAAATGCCGCATGGTCTCCCCTTCCTGACACACATACACAAACAGCAATTAGACGGGTATAAACATCGGTTGTTAAAATCGGCGCAGTTTTACGCATTGAACCGATGCCGATATGTTAAAAAATGACGAATATCGGCCGATAACAATATTAATGCCGATATATCGTGCATCCCTACTAATAATTATAATAATTTCAGTTTAGTGAAACAGTAAGAGAGGGTTTTTTTTTTATTGCACAATTATTGCTGTGCTTCTGTGGCACAGATCTGTGCTGATGGAGCGCTAAGGGTTAATATCTAATGCCCTTTCACAGCCCACCTACAGTACCATCACAGCCCACACTAGGGAATCTGTGGCCTAGAGTTTGTTCTAGGTACCAGGTACCAGGTGGCTGTAGCAGAGGTGACCTGACTGTCTGTGTGTCTTTCATGAGCAGAGGGGGTCCACTGTCTGTCCCCATGATCCTGCAGAGCTGCTACAACAGTGTAAGGATGCCCTCAGAGAGAGCCCGCCTCGCTTCCACAGGAAGTTCATTAACCTCTTCGTTGAAGACAGCACCCCCAGCAGCCCAATTAGGATGATGCAGTGGAACGTTCTGGCCCAAGGTACAGTATTATATACATGTGATTTTACTTAACACTGTACCTAATATATAATGTAATAATATAAAATGGCATTAGGGGCTGTTTACGCATGACAAATGCAAAGAAACCTGGGTGTTTACAGAGGAATTTTTGTCATGTCCACATTTCCCTCACATCTACTAAAAAACAAACAAACCGTGTTTGTGTTTATCCTCTCCTTCACCGACTAATTCAGAGTTATTTTCAGAGTTGACAAACAGTTTGACTTACTTCTTTGACCTGGGTATCAAATATGCATTGAATGCACTTGCTGCTTAAAAAAAAGAGAGATTTTCATTTTAATGTGACAGAGACGGCCAGAAAAACAGGCCAGTCATAGCGGATGTGGATGTGTTTGTGTTCACAAAAGATGGTACATGTGAACTGTTCCCCCTTATGGTATGGAAGTGAAACTGCACACTGAAATCACATGTGTCTTTTTCCCCTGTCCTGCAGCTCTGGGTGAGGGACTTGACAGTTTTGTCCAGTGTCCACTGGAGGCACTCAGCTGGTCGCACAGGAAGTATCTCATCATAGAGGAGATCCTCACCTACCGACCTCATATCCTGTGTCTGCAGGAGGTCGACCACTATTATGACACCCTTCAGCCGGTTCTGGCCGGCCTGGGTTACAGCAGCAACTTCTGCCCCAAACCCTGGTCGCCGTGTTTGGACGTGGAGGGCAACAACGGCCCGGACGGCTGTGCGCTATTCTTTGATCAGTCACGGTTCGAGCTTGTGGACAGCATCAGCATACGGCTGTGTGCCATGAGGATTCCAACCAATCAGGTACAGTATATAACCTCTGCCAAGGTTATATACCTCTGCCTAATGAAAGACAGAGTTTGATGATGTCGGGGAGCAGCATTAAGGTTATGATCTTCTACTTCCCATTGGAACTTGCACCTATGTAAATACTGGTTCTGGTTCTTGTATTTTGTATCCTTGCAAAAAAAATAATAATAACAATAATAATAATAATATGTGTACAACTGCTCTATGTGCCTTAAATTGTCCCTCAGGAACAAATAAAGTTCTTTAAATTTGAATTTCACGCTCTCACTCAAGTGTTGTACGGGTTAACAGTGTTGCCATTTTTAGATATTTTAATGCAGAAATACTACATATAGTGTCTTTAACATGCCACTCTCTTGCCACAGGTTGCTGTAATGACGATGCTCCGTTGTCGGATCACAGAAAAATGTGTGTGCGTGGCCGTGACCCACCTGAAAGCCCGCGCTGGTTGGGACTGGCTCCGTAGCGCTCAGGGTTCCGACCTCCTGCGACACCTCCAGAACCTGGTCCAGAAACATCCTGGTGCTCCCACTGGTGACCCCAGCTCTGACATTCCTCTGCTCATATGTGGCGATTTCAACGCAATCCCAAACGAGGAGGTGTACCAGCGGTTTGTCACGTCCCCGCTCAGCTTGGACTCAGCCTATAAGAAACTCAGCAAAGACGGTTTGACTGAACCAGAGTACACGACATGGAAAATTCGACCCACAGGGGAATGTTGTACCACTCTGGACTATATCTGGTACAGTCAGGAATTGCTGAGAGTGGACACTGTGTTGGACATGCCCACTGAGGAACAGATTGGACCAAACAGGCTTCCGTCCTTTAGCTATCCATCTGACCATCTTTCTCTGGTGTGTGACTTCAGCTTTAAGGAGAAGGAGTGAGCAGACGGTGACAGTCGGCAGACGAGAAGTGACAATGAGTTGAGATTAGCTTCAACTCCACGAGCAGGAGGCCTTGGACCCAGAGTGGGCAGCGGAGAAGTGACGCTGAGGTTACAATGTCTCCTGCTGTTTTGATGGCGTCTACCTCCCTGAACGCGAACACTGTTTTCTACACCAGGTCCCGTAGCTTCATCTGTAGCCAGACTGTTTCCACTGTGACATGAATGAAAAATATTTTTTAAGTTAAGTTCATAATAATCCTGAAATCAGTCAGAAACAGTTGTAAATGTGCTCCACACTGCCAGTGTTACAGAGTTACACAGAATAAAGTTTCTGCTGTTTACATTCATGTTTGTTTATTTTTCATAACTGTTCCTTTTCCAGTTTAATACAGATTTAAATCTGGGATTATTAGTCAATTATTGTTACCCGGTGACTAAGTGAGAAAAAGATGCATGATGTTTATTGGCAGCTTCCATCCATGATGTCACATGACTGCCATCTTCTGGAATGAAATAACTCCTACACTCGGAGAAAGATGGACCGTCTTTCTCCTCGTTCGACTCACCCTCTCCTTTCCTTTCTTCATCCCCTTGTCCTCTCATTCCTCAGTCATCCACTAGTTTTGTCAGTTTCTCCTCTCAATCCCTCTGTCTCATCCTCTTGTTTCCTCAGTCTCATCCTCTCATTCCCTCAGTCTCATGCTCTCATGTCCTTAGTCTCATCCTCTCATTTCCTCAGTCTCATCCTCTCTTCACCTCTTTCATCATCTCATTCCCTCTAAAAACAGGTCATTCTCCTACTCAAAATAGCATTAGATGTTACAGAAATACCAGGTAAAAGTCATAAATGCTATATTATGCACAAATTCTCTCCTGTCATGTTATTTGTTGTTAATTTGGTTGTTTCTCATCTTTAAAAAAGTAGGTAATCATATAAACACTTACCTGTGAACAGACCTGAATGAGTGGTTTGTGCAGCAGCAGTTTTGACACAGTTGCAGTGAGAAAATCGTTTAAATGATCACGTTAATCATGGCCGAGTTGAGTCTTGCAGGGTGCATGTCGGTCCACCATCACACTGTCCTGACGACTTCATGTGAGTCAGGACAGTGTGATGGTGGACCGACATGCACCCTGTCACTTTAAACATCATTAAAGTGATCAGTGACACTTTTTCTGTGAAAACATGTCAAAATGGCTGCCGTACAAAGAGCCCATTGTAGAATTAAGCACATTTCATGGGAAATAAGTCTTATTAATACAAATCTACCACAGTAGATCCACTTATACACAATTATCATGACTGTCATCCTGCTGTTGTGACATTAGATTCTAGAAGCAGTGTTGTAATGTAACGAAGTACAAAATTCAAGTACTGTGCTTTATATATATTTCGAGCAACTTTTACTCCACTACATTGTCTCTAGCCATCTTTGTTACTCAATACTACCAAAAAAAATCAGAAGAAGAGTTGGTATTATGGTCTGTATTTATATAGAGCTTTTCTAGTCTTGATGAGCTGCTTTACACGACGGTTTTCACCCATTCACACTTTTCAACATGGGTGTAACGAAGATCATTTCGTTACTTGTACATTTTGCACATTGTGGGTAATCATGTTCTTTTGCACAATAACTGGAAGGTACATTAATAACAGCACTTGTCACGATAGCATTTTATTTGCCATAGTTTGCACAGTAAATTTTGCACACTGCGTATTTGCACAGTTCGTACAGATATTTACATTACTTTATTTATTGAATACTTATGGAGTTATTTATTAGCCCGTGTGACCGCGGGTGATTGTGTGTCTTCGGGCAGGTGCGGCAGTCGGCTCCGTCTGCAAGAGCGGGGTTCAGCTCCGACGGAAAGTTGTGTAATTGAAATGATAACAGTGTGAAGCATGTGCAGAGTTTATGGTTGTATATGTGTGTTGCAATATCGGGTGGAAGAAGTGTGAAGGCTGTACGTGTACAAAGTTGTTTGTGTTAACACTTACCTGTCCGGTCCTGTGTCTGCGCCAGGGTCCGCTGCCAAAAGATTCACCCGGCCCACGGGCACCGTGATAAACGTTCCGGGAGAGACCAAGTGGCCGGATAGGGAGGTCACTTGGTAAAATAACCATTTGATAATATTTTAAGTTTACCTCATTAGTGGAAGAGTCCAGTCATAGCTAATTGGTGGCACAGTCTATAAGGCGCCATTTTACCATCAGTCTTGTGTTGCTGGTTTAACCAATGACTCTCACCATCTTTTTTTCATCTGTTGCTGCTATGGAAGTGAAGTAATAAAAAAAAATGCGTGAAACATGACCAGTTGTACGACTTTTCTTCAGCGTCATCCAGCCGCTCACTGGTCGCCTTTCACAATGGGGTTAAGTGTCTTGCTCAAGGACGCAGAGCCAGGAATTGAACCCAAATCCTTCCAGTTGACAGACAACTCACCCTACCACTGATTCACCATTGCTCAATCCTAACGCCTCACTTTTGAAATACTTTAACTCCTACTTCTAAAACTTAAGATCATTTTATATCAGAAAGTTACATTTGATACACAAGTACAGTAAATGTCATATACATTAAGATACATTTTCTGGTAAGGTACTTTATACAAGACTGGGAAAACCTATCAGGTATAATTACGAGATAAAAATGTCTCCTTTTTTAACTCATAATTTGAAACACATCTGTAAAAGATCAGAATTGGATCTCATGTTTTTTTTAGCGGTCCAGACTGAGTCATGCACGTGACATCAATGTTAATTCTGATCTGTAATTAATCAGATTTGAACATCATCGTAGCCGTTCACATGAAGTGGAAGCTTAAAACCTGTGATGGAATTGTTCTCAGCTGAAAACAAAAGGAATGGAAAAAAAGTTGAGTTTCAAATGTTTTATGTTTCAGTAAAATCTACTTTAATACACTTTGAAACAAGAGTACAACAAAATAGAATATACTTCAAATGTTGAATATACAAACAGTTCAGTCTGAACACAAACATTTTTTCTATTGTCCCTTTTTTTTTTTTAGATTAAAAAATAAAAATAATGAAATGTTGAGCCAAAAATGGCACAGACTCTGTAAGTAAAGTGACCTGGGATCCACAGTGGTTTCTTTTCTTTTTTTCTTTTGACATGGTGTGATTTTTCACTGCCTACATTTCAGAAAATTAAAATAACGTATTCATTTGTTGACGTACATCATCGCGTCCTGGCTTCCAGTGGCTTTTTCCCCCACACAGCCAGACCGAGTGCAGTCAGAGCCAAACAAAGATCCTTTTTGTCAAACACAGGGAGCATATTTAAGTGTGCAGATTTTCTTGATGGAGACATGGGAATAGAAGATGAAAACAAATATCAGACGCCCTCCGTAAAATAATACTGTGCTTGGTACAAGGTATCAAAACACAAATTAAAATTTCAGTTAACCGTTCAAGCGCTACATGAAAAAGAATGTTAGAATTTAAACCTATGGCTGTTAACTTTAGCTCCATAAACTGTATAGAAGATATACATTATATATATATATATATATAAATATGTACATACACAACCATTTCACTGTCTTTGTGACAGCTTCTCCCTCGCTCTCATGTAGCACCATGCACACATGATCCACACAGTGATGAAAGTTGCTGGTTTTATCCATGACGGAGAAGAAAATATTGAAAATAAAACATCTACAAAAGTTTCATCACATCACTCTCCTTTTTTTATATCTGTTTATCAGTTCACATTTTTTTGTTTGGTTGTGATCATTTGCCTGGTTTTGTAGTGTTTTGGAATCCTCTTTTTTCCCCCTCGCTCTAATTTGACTCAGTGATGTTAATGCGTTTAGAAGGCAGACGCTGTAGTGATGACGGTTGGTCCCTTTACCTTCACCAACAAACTCCCGCTGAAGTCTGTGTTTTCCTCTGTACGAGGATCCAGTTTGAACTTGGGACACAACACTGAGAATCTGCCTTGGTTCAATTTCAGTCTGAGGCAGCGAGTGAAAACAGGCTGAAGACTAATATATATAAAAAAAACAAAAACAGGCTTTCAGAAGTCAGATTTTAAAGTCTCACAGACTGCTGCTGGTTATCAAAGGAGTAAAAATGACTTCAGATATGTACAAACTAACTCTCTGTCAGAGACGGAGAAGACGCATACTCGTAAATGTGTGTGTTTTTCAACACTCGGGCTCTTCTGACTTAATCGTCACATTAGGTGTTTCCAGTTTGAATACCACCTCTGCGTCTACCGCCTCTGTTTGGACGTTGTGGACAGTTTTGGGGTTCCCCTGGTTCTGTTGAGCTGCCGCCGGCAGAGGCACCTGCACAGTCTGGACCTGGATTCCTGCAGCCTTCAGCTTCTCCACTGTCACTCCTCCGGACGCCGATGCTCCGATCAATAGCTCTGAGCCGCTGATGAGTCCACTAAAGACGCGAGGCTGATTGGTGGTCGACACCGTCATCGCTCCTGCCCTGCTGCCGATGCTTCCCGGCTGTGACACCACCAGAGTCTGTTGCTGTGCCTGCGTCGGCACGGTGAGTCTCATCACCTGCGTTCCAGGAGCGACGCTGACAGGAGACAGCGTCCGCATGGTCAGAGGGCTGCCAAGGAGGCTGATGCCTGCCGAGGAGGCGCCGATGCCGGGCTTGTTTGTGCCGCCGGAGGCTTGGAGATGACACTGAGCTAACTGATGAGCTGGGATGGTGATGATCTTTGCCAGCTGCACTGTGATCTTGTCTCCGTTCTCTGCTGTGGCGGGAACCATGGTGGGGATCGTCTGAAGCACAACCTGTGTGTAAAATGTAGGTTTTAATGACAGATGTAGAATATACAACTCGTAAGTATATTTATACAGGTGTATAATCACTTTAAAATGTTTCTATTTTTTTGTTTTGTTGTCATTTATTAATCCTCATAGGGAAATTCCTCCTTCATTAACCCATCCTCTACTTAGAAACTCCTAGAATTAGGAGAATTGAGCAACTACTGAGCAGGTCATGGGGAGAAATGGGGTTCAGAGGATCCCCTGCCCTCGACATGTCGCGATTCAAACTGACGGCCTTCTAGTTAAAAGTCAAGTTCTATTTCCACTTGGCCAAAGGATAACCTCCATGCACATTAGATAAGGATCTTAGTTTCCAGAAGTGGCCATTTTGCCGCAATGTTTCCGTAGCAGCCTGAACAACGTGTATTTTGATTTTAAAGAGGAGGAAACAGCAGAGGGGGTGGAATCAGCATCAACTGGACTTGTAGTGGTCTTGAATATGTTTTTTCCTCTCATCTAAGAATCTTCTTCAGATCAGAGGAGAAACTTCATCAAGAAAAGTCCAGGTGACACAGATTCAGTGATTTTCGGACAACCTTGAAAAGCATAATTAAAATCGATGGAAGGATGAAACTGCACTGTGCATTGGAGCAGAGATGACATCAGTTTCCACAAACCTTCTGTTGTGAGTTGGCGTTACCAGCAGCACCAATCGCAGAAGTGCTGTTGAGGAGGGTGGTGTGTCCGGCTCCCCCTGTTGTTCCTGTCGACTGCTGCACAGCAACTGTGGAGATCTTCTGCCCCAGTGATGTCGTCATGACCACGGGAACCTGCATAGCCACCCGCACCGTTCTGCACGCAAAGAGTTGGGACAGAAAAGAGAGTCAAACCTTAGGACTTTTTCAGGTAAGAGACTTTAATGTCAAAGCCGAAGGTCCTTGTCCCTCTGCATGGTTCTAACCTGGACCCGGTGGCGTTTGGGATGATTGTTGTGCGAGACTGTTGTGCCTGACTGACATCTGGTGCTGCAGTAACGGTCACTATCCGGGGAACCCCTGCTGCCACCGCTTTGCTCACTGTAGCAACAGGAGCCTGGACGATATTGGGTCTGTTCCCGCCCCGCAGGATGTTGGGCTTCTTGGTGGACGAGACTTCGGACGCCTGGAGCAGCATGTCTGTCGGCGGCGGCACACGCTCATAGGAGGCTGCAGTGTCTGAAGTGACAAGATCGCCGGAGATGTCCATGTCTGTTGTGTCGTCGTCGATGATGACGATGTTCTTGGGCATCTCCTTGAACTGGTAAACCAGCCGCTGACCTTCTACTTTGGCAAGGATGCCGCGCTGGTAGTAATATCTGAGGGTAAAGGTTGACCACAGGTTAGAATGTTGTTTCTCTAAACTAACTAAGCTCACCACAGTCAGTCACACGCACACTCCTGACCTTAGAGCCCGTCCCATGGTCTCATAGTTCATGTCTGGCTTGTTCTTGTGTTTGCCCCACAGCTTGGACACAGCTTTTGAGTCCACCAGTTTGAAGATACCCTGCTCCCTCTGTGTCCACTTGATGTATCTGGGACAGGTGTTCTTGTCCTGCAGGAGGTCCAGCAGAAACTCCCATAGGTAGGTGGTGCTCCCTGCTGGAAGCCACAGTAAATTTAAAGCTCTGTTAAGCACTTTTGTTTATCTTCCTCAGAGTAAAACAAACTGGAACAGCATGCAAATAATACTATGTAAACACCTACGGCAGGTGTGGGAGAATACTGAGTAAAAATGTTTTTTTACTCATTTAAATTATACTTGTTTATTTTTATCATTTACAAAATGCAGAAGAGGAATCTGTCCACCTTTTCCATTTTCCACAGCTGCTTAAACTGTTTGCACAGTAATGTTTTGACATTGATACAACAGCATACCTTTTCCTTCTCTTTGCTTCCTCTTGATACCAAACTCTGCTGAGCCGTTAGACATGGCCAACTGATGTGTCTTTGGCTTCCGTCCAGCTACAAAAATAAATGTTTGAGCAAGGGTTTAATTATTTGTTTGAAATCAGTGGTCCCTGGTGTCCCTGACCCATGATGCTCGACCACTAGGTGGTGCTCTTAGTTTACACCATTCAGTAATCAAGAGTGTATATTACTTTTTTGGTTTAAGCTTTGTTTTGTGAGTAAGGCTCAATAAGCTAACTGGCATGCTTTTCATCTACCTCTCCTCTTTTTGACAGGCTCGTGGTCAGGTTCCGGCTCTGGATCCTCCAGCATTGTGACCATGTCTTCATCTTCCTCCTCGCAGTAATCCTCTGTCGATATCTCCACCTCTGACACTGCCATCACATCTGGGCGCATGGCAGCGTGAAGGATGTCTGGCGTCGCTATGCATGACGACACAAACGTGTCTGGGTGGAGGCGAGAGAGGAGGATGAGGAGGAATGAATTAAGACTTTTGAGTTGAAACTGAATCACCAAGTTGGTGAGAATTCTAACT
Organism: Solea senegalensis; assembly: GCF_019176455.1. NCBI lineage: Eukaryota > Metazoa > Chordata > Actinopteri > Pleuronectiformes > Soleidae > Solea > Solea senegalensis. The sequence goes on from NW_025321256.1 coordinate 108,262, forward strand.
ATGACATTTTAAGTTCACTGTGCAAAAGCAGGGCTGAAACAATTCCTTGATTAATCGCTACTAAATGAATCGTCAACTATTTTGATTATCGAATAACCAGTTTGAGTATTTTTAAGCAATTAAAACAAGTATTTTTTGAGTAAAATCTGATTCTATTATGTAGATGAACAAAATTGTATTGCTCAATTAACACACTTTACCATCAAATGTTGTATACTGTTATCCAGTATTTTATTAATTACCTGGACTGCGGTCCTCTCTGATGCTGGATGGTGAATCCATGTGAAGCAGAGCTTCTGCTGCCTCAAACGTCTTGTCAGAGCAGTGGATGCTGGTGCCGTGGACAGAGGCCTCCACTGAAAACACACACACCAACAAAACACAATCATTTAGCAAATTGTTTTCACAAAACACATACATTTCTACTGATCAAAAACACTACATTTGCTGCCAAGTTGAATTCAATTTAAAGGCAACTTTTCTGCAAAACAATGTATTAATTGAAGAAATATAATGACTTCAAACTCTTAAACTTCCAATCATAGTATCTTTACTAGTGTAGAAACAATACATCTGAATCATATGGCTCCCCCTAGTGGATAAATCCAGTTGCTTTCGTGACAGTGATAAAACACAGTACAACACATTCACTCTGATTCAAACTTGGTATCAGTTTGATGTAAAGAACAGCCTTCACACAAATATATTTATTTGTATGCATTTTAACATTTGTTGACACGGTTTACTTTTTTTTTTTACCCTGCACCTTTGCCTTGGTCCTTTACATACCAGAACTGCATAAGAATAGCGCAAATTCACAAGTGCTCACGTAAAAACCCTGACTACAATCACAGCTGCTGTCCAATATGTGCACACATGCAGTTAGAAAAGCCTAAAGGAAGGAGCATGGGAAGAAACCAGCGGCACCTGCTGCTGTTGTCAATCAGTGGTGGGAAGCACGAGAATCTTTTCCACCCTGCTCTGTCCATGTTTGGCTATCACACAAGGACAGAAACTGCATGGGGGGGAGACACGGTCTATCTTTAGACTGTCCCACTCCGAATTACCCAGGACATGCAGGTGGTGAGCACAGCAAGGATTCTACAGTGTTTCCAAAATGTTTTATAAGACACACTTCTTTTTTTTTTTTTTTAAAAAGATCAAATTCACGATAGGAGCAAATTTATGCACATTTCTGACCATTTATACTGCCATTTCTGCACAAATTAATATTATTTTGATTCTGTAATCAAGAAATGTAAGTCACACACGACTAGAATCAAAATCAGAAAATGTATCTAGCAACACAAGAAAACCCTATGTCATAACTTCACCAGACTGTAGAGCTGCCCCTGGAAATAAACAATGCTGTAATCAGACTATGAAGGTGTGAGGTCAGAGAGTTGCTACTTGTTTAACCTACATGTACACAAGAAACTACAGCCACTTAACAACTGTATGAATGATTTGCAATTAAAAAAACAAATTAAAAAACTGTTGTTGTTTTTTATCTTATATTGCTTTGTAATAAACGTCTGAATAATTTCAGAATTCAAGAAACTATCATATACTGTGTAAAGGCGCCAAGAATAACAGTCCGACAAAAAAGTAGTGCCTCCTCTGAAAACTTCCGTGTTTACACTCCTCGTCCTTTCCCTCCAGTTCTCTTCGAAGAAACTCACAAATCCTGCTGTCAATCAACATCCGCCTCTCCTGCGATTGGCTTGAGTTCTGCCTCAGAGCCCGCCCCCCGGTGAAACCTCATTGGCTTCCTATTGGTGTTTCAAACTACTCCGTACGTTATTGGCTGAAACTGAAAGTCAGTCACCAGCACGCTCCGCCCGCTGTATTAACAATGCTTCCGCCATCGAATTGTATAGAATACTTAAAACATTACCATTAAACACAAAATGGCGTCGTCACGACATAATGTAATAATAGAGATATGGCGTAAATACTTTTTTATTATAACAAATGCATATAAACACGTTGATAAAGTCGAATAATGGAACGAGTTTACGGAAGAAAGCGAGTGAGAAAGGCCAGCCCACGCTTCACACACACACACGATAACGGAAACCAACAAACACAATATATCGCATTCTGACACAATAAATGTTATTTGCGACCTTAACAAAGTTAATAAGTACAGAAAAACAACAACAACAAATTTATTTCGTGGCAAATTTGACTCCCATTAATGAACTTCACATCTAATTATTCAAACAAACTGGAGCCAAACACGATGGAATTCAAGAAAAACCACAGTAATCGGAATTCTACCAAAAACACGACGGTGTGTACGAGGTGGTGAATGGTAGTAAAAAAATAAACCCACATGTCCTCGCCACTCAGACAGCGTGGCAAAGACGTAGGAAAGACAACATCTTTACACTTCCTGGTTGGGCAGAGCCGACCTGCAGACCGTTATCTAGTCTCCACACAGCGACACAAAACGGCTCCACTGTGCAAAACACACGCCGTGCACAGATACACCTCATCGTGCAAACAGAGGGGCCAAAAAAAACGTTTTGTCCCGTTTACATGGTGGGGGCGGCTTCGTAAACCGTGTAGCAACGCCATGCAGGTTGCTAACCAAGGTGATCACTTCCTGATTGTCCTCCATTACTTCAGCACGCTCCACGGCGGACTGAGACGCCGCAGACTTGAGTAAAAACGCGAGCCCCGCACTCGCGAGTCGCGGTGGTGGCGACATGAAGTTACGTTACCGGCTTTGATGAGCAGATCGAGCTGGTTTGCATGTCCCTCATGCCGTGATGTCGCCATGTTTTCCACCCTTTGCTGCAGCTTCACATTCAGACTTCTCACTGAATTCTATGGGAAGCCACTAAGCTCAAATCATTCCGCGGCCTATGGGACACACATTTCCACGAGACACGTTACGACAGTCAAGTTGTATCCCTCCGCCGCCGACACAGGAAATCCTTCCTTCGCCCGCCCCCTCGTGCGTAATGATAACGTCATATAAAGCTGTATCGCGATAACTTTATCTTTTTGTGTATATATATATATATATATATATATATATGTATATATATATATGTATATATACACATACACACACATATATATATGAAAATCAAAACAAGCTCTATGATTTTTCAGCTTCTTGTGAAAATTTGCTGTTTTCTTTGCTCCACATAACAAAGAAATCATTAAAACGGAATGATCATCGTTTCCAGTTTTGGTAAACACTAATTAAATTTTACGGACCAAACAAGTACTGGACTTAACGAGTAAATAACTGACAGATTAATCGTTTAAGAAAATAATTGTTAGTTGCAGCCCAAGTTTAGTCCTGAAACTTAACTTAGTGTACAACTTGTATAAGCAACATTAAATGTTAGTTCTTTATGTACTAAGTCGCTAAAAAAATGTCATATCTGTAATTAAAATGAGAAACACTACAAAGAACATCAGTGCAGAAATACAAAACTTTAAAAAAAATAGGCTTCTTTAAAACTCTGGCATATGATTGTAATCAAAGTGTGGCATTTCGATGGTCAGGGTTTTAAGGGGAACAAATTATGGGAAATTATGCTTTTTTTATCACTTTTTGCAAAACTGAGATTTAGAATGACATTTAAGTAAGACCAATGGTAATGTGCTTGGAGTTTCTGAATTTGAAGCTTCAAGTTTTTAAAATGACATGCATAGTTCAAATTTTGTGTATGAATTGGGGTAAAATGTAAACACACTAGACAAATAAATCCATAATTGCATAACAAAACAACAACAAACAACATTTCATTAAACCAAAGTGATTTCTTGAAACAGTTTTGTAACAATTGTGTTTACTTGTGTTTGTTGCCATCTTTAAATTATGCGTTTCACTTCTCATACAAGTCTACCTATAGTTAATTTTCCAAAGATGATGTGCCTGTGAGTTTTATGGACTTTAGGAAGTTCATGTCCAAAGCTAACTCAATACTTTGAATGTTTAGAGAGCAAAATATACTGACTGAAATATTTGACCTCTTCCTTTGTTAGATGCCACTGTCCTTTTCTATCTTATTTGATAATTATTTTGAGAAAATATGATTGGGAAACTCATGAATAGCTGTGAGTGTTCATCCTTACTGCAACTCATGAAATTTTTGAGGCAAATTTTCACACGTGTGACTTGGAGCGAGGCTTAAAAATAATGTGGTTAAGTAAATACTCCAGGGGCAATTTGAGGATGTGATTTAGTTCAGTGTTCATAGAATTAATATTATGTTGTTTTTGGTTTTTTTACTTATCAAAACAGCACTGCATTCAGAGAAGTCACCATGAATGAGGTATTTTAACAGTGTTCATGAAGGTTATTACACTAAAATGTCCACAAGGTGGCAGCGTGTGTCCACACGAGTCGTTGATATGAATTCATGTGAACTCTCAACATGTTAAATTCATCCTCCTCATAACTTAAAAAAAAAAATAGACATGCTTGGGTCAAAAAGCTGTTGAAATTCAGAGGGTGAAGACTTTGAAGAGTAAGATGTGCTAAAAAATACAACCAACAACCAACAGATCCAGAATAACAAAATATCAACCCTAGGTAGAAAAATATCCAAACACACCACAAAAATCAAGAATGTGTTAGAAGAGTAAGACACAAAGAATGAGTTGATTTAGACTTTTTCAGGGCACAGTTCATTCCAATTTTTGTTTATTTTCTGATGACTTAGGTCATGCAACCAGCTGAATATATATAAAGAATATCTAAAAAAATATGTGGAATTAAGTGGGGTTTGTAATTTAAGGCTCAGACTATGAGCTGCTTTGTTCAATAAGAATTGGATTCAGAAATTAAAAGTTCAGAGCTAATGTGTTATTTCGGAAATACACAGACCATAAACACATAATATAACAGCAGGTAAATGTTCTTTTATCTAAAAATAAGAAATGCTTGTGACCCTGTAGATTCAAAGACTCAAGATTATGATGGATTATAGGGTTGGGTCAAAATATCGATATTTCAATGAATAAATAAAGGCACTCTAAAGTGAACAGTCCCTGCCAGTTTCACTCATGGTGGCGCCGCTCAAATAAATGAGGGAACCTTGTGTGGAAGTTATCTGGCTAAAGAAGACGGAGTTTACAGGGGGATAATGGTGGAGAAAGCTACATTAAGAAATGCTCCATCCACGTTCAATATATGGACTTTATGCACTTTGCTCTCTGTGTTGTGATTATATAGAGAAATCCAGCACTTACAAAATGGTAAATGGGCTTTATTTATTAAGCACTTTTCTAGTCTTGATGACCACTCAAAGCTGCTTTACACTACAGTTTTGCCATTCACCCATTCACACGGTGCATCTATGTGCGGCGCATTTTCTATCACTCATCTTTCATACCCATTCACATGCTGCCGACACAGAGCGTGGGTTAAGTGTCTGGCCCAAGGACACATCGGCATGTAGACTAGCGGAGTCGGGAATTAAACCACAACCTTTAAATTGAAAGACAACTCAACTAGCTCAAACTACACAGCCTCGAACAGAGCTCTCAGACAAAGGTTGTTCTCCCTGCTAGCAATGTTTCTTGTCAGAGTGCACCCAGCATCAGTGGTGGACATCACATCAACACAATTTGAGCACCATTATCTTTTCTTGAGACATATGGCGCTTTTCCACCACACAGTACTACCTCAGCTCGGCACGGCACGACTCTACACGGTTTGCTTGGTTTTCCATTACAAAATAGTACCTCCTCAACGTGGGCAGTGTCATCACTGCACGGCTGCATGAATCTGCCGTGACTTTGTTTTACATGCGACACACAAAAACTAGTGACTTGTAAAGCAGTTGTTTTTGAATTTTTATTCATTAGAATCAATTAATTAAAAAGATTTGTTCAGCTTTTACTGCATGACCAAAGCGCACACAGGGGTTGTAATACGGATTGCCGCTCGCAATCGGCATTTTTTGAGAAAAGTGCCAATAGTTAGCCATGGGAGACACTGCTCTGCTAACATTTGATAGCTGCCTCCTCATGCTACCTAAATCTAGCATTAGCCCCCTGTCCACTTTCTAGAATAGTCCAGAACTAAGCAGCAGGTGATGTCAACTCAAAATTATGTATACAGTTAAGGTTTTTACACTACCTCACCTGTTTCCCCTTCTGTCTCCACCACCTGCTCATCGACCACTTCCTGCATCAGGTACATTCCGTCATCATACACCAACACCTGGGCTGAGTAACTTTGGTCCTCGACCAGACTGGCACCAGGAACCTCCTCCACTATGACTGCTGGATAATCCTCTGCCTCCTCTCTGACCTGTACTTCCTCGTAGGTCTCCTCAGCTTCACACTCGCCTTCCACCTCTCCATCCATCTCTGGATCCACGTCACACTCTCCCTCCTGCTGAGGACATTTAAAAACAAGATGTTTACTACAGCTGTCATTTTGAATGACATTACATGGGACATTAGAAAATAAGGGAATGCTGATTGTGTCTATGTGGAACTCACCTGTTGAGGGTCCTCCTCCGCTGACACATACTCCACCACAGTCCCACCAGTGTCGACCAGCACCACTGAGGTCATGACTCATGGGATCACACGGCAAATGATTTAGCCTCAGCTCCCGTGTAGTGGTGCAACTTTATGGAAAAACACAGCCCCTGGAGAAACAGGAAGACATGATAAACAAAACTGGGTTTATAATAATGAATTAACTTAGACTCAGTTTAAAACTTGTGATTAAGGTACGGCAATATGGCTTATAAATAATATCTCAGTACTTTTGGGCTATTCTCAGAATTATTTGGTTTTACTGATTTCTTTGTTACATGGAACAAAGAAACCAGACAATATTCACATTCAAGAAGCTGGAGAAACAGAAAGCTTGTTTTAACTATTGAATAAAAAACACTCAAACTCAATTGATTATTATTATTATAAGTAGTTGACAATTAATTTAATAATTGAATAATACTCTATTAATCAAATAATCATTGCAGCCCTCACTGTAAATAATACACTCTAAAATAAAATGTGTACAATGACAAAGATTTTAAAGTAATCTGTCCAAAACATGACTACACACCCCTCCAAGTACAACCCAAGCCTCAGCAAAAGGCCTGAGATCTGTGCCGTTGCTTCCTCTCTGGCTTCATCCCGTAGGAAGTGCCTTTTTCTGCATTTACAGGAAGAAATTAAGTGACAGGAAGCCAACTCATTCCCTCGAAAACATGCATGGTCCAGAGGCGGCTGGATTGGAGTGCAATGGTAATCGTTTTAGAACTACACAGCCTTTGGTTCCTGTTCTGTGCAAGTTTGCATGGCGACAATATAATGTAAGACAAAGGAAAAGCTGAACCATGGATAGGCAGACAGAAACATGCATACACACTAGGGCTGTAACAATATGCAATATGAAACCGAAATCGCGACACTCAGATCCACGATCCTGTGTCGCGGTGTGATAAGGCAGAATCGCGACACACCCCTTCCAACTCCCAGAGTTATCTCTCCCGTTCAGATCAAATGAATCATGTGACGCCTGCCTGCAAAAGTTGAGCTAGTTGAAGAAGAACGTGACGAAACATGGCAACCAACCCAGAAATAGCGGATCCTCCCTCTTCATTTAAGTCAGCAGTATGGCAACATTTCGGCTAACCTGGTGGAGATAAAGGACGGCAATCGTGTAGACGACAAGACCCACACAATTTGCCGTAAGTGCTTTAAGTGACAACAGATAACAGCAGAAACATTGCCAATGCTGTCGAAGCAGCCAGATTTTCCCCGCATACTGTATACGATGCTTTGCTCACACTGTTAATCTGGCTGCGCAGAGAGGGATGGGCGTTCACCAGATGTCCCGACTCCTCGGCAGAGTGAGGAAAGTTGTCACGTTTTTCCACCGCAGTGACAGCTGCAGCTGTGTTGATGCTACAGCTGCCCTTACACAAGCTGGTCACTGCAGGTGACATTGTCACAGTACAGAGAGCAAGCCTTCAGAAGAAGAATTTTCAACGAGTTTGGTTTTGTTAAGAGAAAGAAGTTGTTTATTTGTTTAATGTTTACTTACTTGATTTGTGGTTTGCAGCACAGGCAGTAAGCCTCAGTTACCTCAGTGTGAAACAGTAGCCATTTAATTTACTTTGTAAAAAGAATTTTCAACATGCTCGAATCATCTCCACAGTGGAGTTTAGTTCTGTTTGTTTTTCAACAGTATTTTGTTACAAAGAAAACAGAAGTGTTATAGCTTTGGCTATTTATATTGTTAATAATTTGCATAGTTAATCTTGTTCTTTGGTGTTCAGTTTATAAAGGTTTTTCAAACGTTATTTAATAAAAAATAACGCCCCCTCCCCCAAAAAAATAAATAAATCGTGTTACAAATCGAATCATGGGTCAAAAATCGTGATACGTATCGAATCGTGGGTTTGGTGTATCATTACATTCCTAATACATACCATCTCCTTCTTTGACTTAAAGGGCTTTCTTAGCCACTGATCTACTGAGACTTAAAGCATTCTTCCATTAATGAGTTTTAAAAGTACAATGATGCATCATAAAAGTGGAGTAAGCAATGTTGAAGAAATTTAACATTGTTTATAACAAAACAAATACACCCCTCCCTTCAGTGCTGCTTGAGAAACTCCACCCCACATATTTAAGCACACAATGTATCCGAGGCCACTTTTTACATGTCGTAATATCTAAAAAAAAACTAAAAAAAAACTTAAATATTCCTTCCAGTCTGTGAGATAATTGCATTAAGACAGCTATTCATTTATAAACAGTATGGGAGGGTGTGTTTTTCTGGCCTTTCTAATCCTTATAAAGAATCTACACTGGCAAGCAAAGCAGTAACCTGACCTGTTAAAACTTCAAGTAAAGGAACATTTTGTTTGTGGAAATAGAGGTGTTCCTAAACAAAATGCCTAATTTAACAATAGCAATTTCACTGTGAGGGGACTGGTCAAAAATGATGCTACAGCTCATTCGGACACATCTGGTTTGTGCGGCTCATCAGACGAAAGGTCTATCAGGCAGGGGAGTTGGGATGTCAGCTGGTTCGAGGGTCGCCAGGTGACTATCCTCAGTGACTTCTTCTGTTTTTTGTGCATACGCTGTCCAAGTGCACCCAATGCGCTCTTTGCATGCGGTTCCAAAATTGATGACACAAATTGGGGTTATTGGGTCAGTGCGCACTTCGTGGATGTACAGTGCGCACTTCGTGGATGTACATGTTTACCTGGGCCTTTAGTTCTAGCTAAGTTCCTTGAGCAGAATCTTGTGGAGATGACAGGACATGGATTTCTACGTGAGCTCTGTTTTTAAATTCTCCCACTGCTATGTTCATCCAGTGGAAAACAAATTGCAACTGTGTGTGAGACTGTGTGAAAATACACATTTTGTATTCCTTATAGTTCACATCTCTGGTGGCTCTATCATGACTGTTCACAATGGCACACTTGGCCTCTATTTTTCCCCAAAAACAGGTCCAAACATAAAACCAATTTTCTTCTTTTAAACCAGAGCACAGCACACCCTGGCCAGGATGCCCACCCCCTACTTATGGATAATGACACACAGAAATTCTTTGAATTCATATGGAGGCACAAAGACCAGGGTTAGAAATAACCCTAACCTGACTTAAAGGTTCAGTCTAATTTAGATAATAAATTAATTAATTTCATTTCCCCAGAATGAGGCTTTTGCAGTCATATCAAAGCCGGGTCAGCTCCACAGAGGCCGCGATTTTGGATAATATTTTGTACAATAATAGCCCACAATAGACAGAATAAACATATTTTTATCATAAAGCGAAAAGAACAAACAATCCCCAAACACAAGAAAAAGAAGACGGCGACTAAGATAAGCAACAGCATAATTTTCCAAAATTAGCGTATTGGTTGTCAATACGCAAGGTTGTAAAACACAAGGGTGGCTTTTTGAGATTTTCCCACTCAGGGACCTGTTGTAAAAAATTTTTTATTTTCTAGGGTTCCCAAAACGCAGTACTGCATGTATAAAACCTATATTTTCTTTTGTGTGAACAGTCCCTTAGGGTCTCCAACACACTTAAGAGGAGAAGAGCTGCAAGATGCAGCTTCACCAATAAATGCAGCAAAATTTTACACACTCTAACTTTAACATTTTCAATGCAAAAGCAGTAACACCCACGCATAAACTTCAGCTTCACAGTGCAACTGCAAGTCACTAATTTTAGTCAGTATAGTAAGAAATCCAGTTAAGCGGTCTGACCGTACAACGTTCTTTGACATGGTGTGTATGATCATGCTCTGTTACTCCAACTACTATATAATAGATGAACCACAGTGTGCCAGTTATCTTTGCTAACGAGACCATCAGCTCAGATTGAAAAACCCTCTGTTGAATAATTTAAACACACACAGAAGACACACTCGTTTGTCTGACAGAGAATTTTAAGAGGAGGGACCTCAAGAACCACAGAATTGTAATTTCCAGTTTCTTTTTGGAGGTAAAGCTATGATAATGGCTACAGAGGACCAAACCAACCACTCTAATGTTTTTATGAATGTTTCATAACTTTGGCTGCCTGGCACAGGGACTAACCAAAGCAAGGTGTGTACATATGCTGCACTATGCAACGTTATTTTTCAACTGACAAGAGTTATTTTGTAAGATCTGAAAAGGAGTTGGAGATTGTGACAAACATGACCTTGTGTAATCTATCCAGCCTATCTACCTCATTTCATTAGACAACAGCCAGACTGAGATTAAGTGTCAAAGTGCAAAGTCCTGTATGTTTTCCCTTGGTCAACACAATCATGGGGCACTACAATGACTGTGTAGCTTGGATGAATTAGCCTTAATAAGAACATTATTTTTATCTACAAGAACATTTACTCAAGTCATGGACAGAAATACTCTGGCATCTGACTTGCACATTTTTTTATTTATTTTTTTACAATTGGATGGTGGTAAAGTTTGTGTATCGTCACACAGTAAATGCAAAAATGGAAACAGATTCAGCAAATGAAGGATGATGTTTAGAAATCACATGCCTGTCACTTCATTCCAACTTCCACATTTCACTGCACTAGAAAAAAAATTGCTAATCCAAGGGGCAAGAGGAGGTTTGTGTGGACTGATAAGGAAACCACGACATTCCTCGACTTAGTGCAAAGCAAATATTGCGCATCTCAGATGCATCCATGTTTGGATGATGAATATCAAAAACTAGAGCAAAGATCTGTTGATAATGATATTGACATTCTACTAGGACTGCAAATAATGATTATTTTCATAATCAATTAATCTGTAGATTATTATCTCGATTAATCAAATAATCATCAATTGGTGTTTCCCAAACCTCCAAATGATGATGTTCTCAAGAGTGTTGTTTTGTACAGAAAAAAATAATTCAATTTAAATGATTTCTTTGTATATGGAGTAAAGAAGCCAGAAACTATTCATATATAAGAAGTTGAAAAATCAGAAATCTTGTTTTAATTCTTTAAAAAAAAAAAAACTCACACTGATTAATAAATTACCAAAATATTTGATGATTAATTTAGTAATCGATTACTCAAAATTGTTTCAGCCCTACATACTACCAGCAATATTACGTTAAACCACAGTAGTTTTAGTGTCTAGGCTGAATCTGAATACAAGAAATTAGATTGTATTATATTTTTAAAACTATTTTAACAGCTGTACGTGATCTGTTAAGGGGTCGGGTTTCTTTGGTCGGACTTACAGGTTGTGTTGATTCGAACAGGTATTACAGGACCTGCGGGATGACTGCAAACAAGTGGCCAATCTGTTGCTGGAAACCACCAGGAGAAGCATGTCATGTTAAAAGCAAAGGAATTCAGGTCAAAAAGGCACCTTCGAGCTGTTTTACAGTTAGTTACTGGTCATAATGTTACTCTGGAACTCTACACATCCCTGGACTTGAGACACAGCTTAATTTCTTAGTTAGATGTGTTCAGCTCATGATAAACTTTTGAAAGTAGCTTGACTTTACTGTGGCTCTGGTTTATAATACACCCATAAACCCGTCTCCAACTCCAAACCTTTCCCTCATTGTCTTTACTCAAACAATTGTAACATATATGACTCAGACTTTTCCAGGCAGCGGCCATTATACTGTACAAACTGGTGGAATTCTTTTAATGCTAGAAAAGGCAGACTGCAAACATGGCTGATCTATCACTGCTCTGCTTAAACACAATGAGCTTGAATCAATAGCATTTCAACAAACATGTCTATTTGGAAACTACTAGAAGAAACTCTTTACAATCAACTACTAGTCAAGCATGTTGGTAATTACTGTATCAATCTCTGAATAAGGGAAACAGCTTCACATCTTAGCTATAAATGTGTTCGGTTCACTTTGAACTTCCACAAGTACTTTATTATGGCTCTGGTTCATGGTGAGTCACAGACATTTTTAAGTCTTTACCAGATACAACACAGCCCTCCTGACAAACCAAGTTCCCCACCACAACATCCTGAAAAACGATAAAAATCCAAAAGAAATAAAATAAAACTTGCCATGTCATTGTGGAGATGATGTGACTCATAATGCAGGGTCGCATTTTTTACTTGTCTTCTGTTTAAAAATCCACGGAGACAAGGATTAAAGAATGACTGACGCTTTCTTGGCATGCTTAAAGAATAACAGTTTCTATATCTTTCTTTATCTGTCTGTTTTTCTCCCTTTCCTCTTCTCTGTGAGACATACATCCATGCATCCATTAGGCCGGACATCTCTGCTCCCTGTGCCTGCATGTTCCTCGAGTGGAAGAAACCTCTTAGAGCGACTCAGCACTTCTCAGACCCTGCCCTGAGCTCTGATCACATGACAAGGGAAGATATCTCGCTCTCTCTCTCTAGTGCACACACACACACACACACACACACACACACACACACACACACACACACACACACACACACAGTCACGTGACCTTTCAACAACAGCGCTTTTGTTTCAAGTAACTGGGGCTGCTGGTAAATATACAACACCCTGCCTTGTGCCCTACCCTTTCCTCCACTAACACACATGAATACATGTCAGTATTTACTTAATAAGCCCATACAGAGACATTTACATTGTAACTCACTTGTTACATTGCCTCAAGCTGTTATATCTCTCAGATAACATAATAGTCCGTTGTTGTTTCCACTGGGTTAAAGATATTCTGTTAAAACGGTCAAAGATCAAAATGGGAGTTCATATTCCTGTTAGGTTTGCACTGAAAATATTCAGTGCAAATGAAAGTGTTGTCCACAAGTCCAGCATCTCAGTGGTGACTCATTAAAGCCAGCAAAGGAATAGGCTAGAATGGCAGCAAACTGAGTGTGGTCATTTTTATACAAAAACATCACCATGGGAAGAATCTGAAGTATTTAGATGATATGTATGTGAAGAAGTGGAAGGAAATTAAATATTCACCTAATTTATCAACCAATCCAAATCATCATCAAGCTGAAAACATTAACATTAACATAACAAAGATGACAATTGCCACCTGTTACTGGAGCCTAACGATACCATCTTCACAGTTGTCTCCAACAAAGCAAAGCTCCAGTATGTTGACTCTAATCCTGTTTGTGATAAAACCTCTGACACATTATAAACACACAAGTGAGGTCAGTTCGGAGGACAACATTCTATTTACAGTCAGTGAAGAGACACAGATGATGGTTGTGCAGACAGATGGAGAACAGAGAAGCTCCTCATCATCATCATCATCATCAGTACACTATAATCAATGAATATTCAACCAGAGCCCTAGTTTTATTTACATACACTAATTTAACTGCACCATGAAGTGATAACCAGAATGCCATTTTCTTAAACTACCGTACACAAGCTGCTGCTGCTACACGGGGAAAAAGAGACTGTTGGCATCAACTTAGCTTAACGTTAGCTAGCTGAGTAGTTAGCATAGTAGTAGTGACAATAAGGTGTCAGGGAAATGGGAAAATATGACAAACCGTGTGGCTAATGCTGAATAATCATGTCGTCTTGACTGTCTGCGAAATCCTCCTGTTTGTTTCCCAAAATAAACTCAATGGAAACCAACTCTACTGGGAGCAGCAGCCTGACGTTAGCTCTCTGGCTAAGAGGGAGTTAGCTCAGTGTGTGTTTGTGTGTGTTTGTGTTTGTGTGTGTGTGTGTGTGCTCGTACAATAGTCCTCATGGGGACCAAAGCTTGGTCCCAAATAAAACTAATTTCTAAGATACTGGTTAGAGATAAGACGTAAATTGTGGGTGGGTTAAGGTTTGGGTTAAGTATTAACTGTATGGTTAACGGTAAAGATAAGGCTGGGGTTGGATTGAAGAAACAACTTGTGTGTGTGTGTGCGCGTGCGCGCGCGTGTGACAAGTACTTACCTCTCTTTGTAAACGGCTCTACTCTGTTGTCGAATGTTATAGTTCGTGTAGTCCTGCTGCTGCCGCGTTCACGGTCCCACCACTGCTGCGATCACTGACCCGCTGCCGCCCGCGTTCACTGTTTCGCTACTGCTGCGTTCACTGACCCGCTGCTGCCGCCTTCATGATCCCTCCACTGCCGCGTTCATGGCCCCACTAGCGCTGCCGCGGTCACTGACCCGTTGCTGCTGCCTTCTCTATCCCACCACTGCTCATACATACTGCATACTAGCTGCCTGTGTTCGCACTGTGGAGCAGCAGGAGGAGAAGCTGCTGTAGACGGATGCAGGTGTGAAACGCGTCGTGTTCCCAGTGCTTCATTAGTGAAGGAGTCTCCGTCTGTTTTTTTTAGTCAGCCGCTCTCTCTGCTCATGGAGACAGTTCAAGCAAAGCAACACACGTGACGTCTCGGCCTTCAGTAAACAACGGTCTCGCCACAATGCTGTCACCGCTTTTTGAACTTTTTAAAACATTTATAATCAAGAAAACATGTGGCTTTTCTAAATGTGATGCTTTGTCCTGGGAACACTAGAGATTTGTTTTCAAATGTTGATACAATGTTGTTATTGTTGTCAGTTAGTGTCAAATGGGCAATTTATCCATTTATAGTGATGTGTCTCCATCAAGTGGTCAGAAAATCATGCTGTACAGTAGAATGTTTGATTAGTGATAATTAGGTACAATTTAAAAACAATGAAAAATTATAAAATATTGTAACCTTGTTCACAAGTCAAGCATTGTGTTGCTATCGCATATAGCTGAGGTTTGTATTGTCACAAATCAAAAATATAGTTCTTGTTTTGTTTTTTAATTAGTTCAGTCAATTGCTGTTAAGGTGTTACTGATGAACTGATTATCGCAACAACTGGAGCAAAGGAAAAACTATTATATAGAGAATGTACTGGGTAAAAATTATTTTATATCATTTTAACCCTGATCTATTTATCAATTTTTGGCTTTAGAGGGTAAAATATAAACAATCATAACAGAAAGAGAAGATACAAAATACATTAGTCTTCAAAGGTAAAGATTGATGTAGTGCAATATCAAGTTTTCTCCAAGTACATAATCACTTAAAAGTTAACAGAGTAAAAGTATAAGTTCTATACTGTTCTGTACTGTAAACAGAGGTTGGATACATCGGGATTTCATGAAAAAAAAAGCAGAGGTATCCTACAAATAAAACTTAAAAAAGGAAAATTAATTATTAGTTTTTACAAATGAGCTCCTCACTTACCACTACTCCACTGGCATCATCATATTTGTAATTTAAATAGTTACCTCGCAGTTTAATTAAAATAAAAAAATAAATAAAAAACCTTTACTCTGTAGTGTAAAATGTCCTTCATGTTTGTCCTGGATGTGACCAATCATGAATCCATTCTATTACACTTCACAAAGTCCTAATCTTATTTGAAATTGATACATTTCGAGATATTTTCATATCAATTTTTGAAAGAGATTTTGCTGCAAATTATACAAATACAAATCTCTCTAACCTGTTGCATCAACTGTTACCCCAAAGTGGTTATATAATTCACTTTTTATGTAACATGACCACATAGTACAATGCTAATATACAATTGTGAGTCATAATTCAAAATTTAAAACCATAAAAACCTGTTCAAAATATACTGTAGTATACTATCTGCAGACTCGGCTGTATAGAATCTATGGTCAAGTCTCATATATGCATATATTAAAGCATTTTATGAATTAATGTTGGATCTTTCAAATGAGGAAAACTGAATTTAGGACAAAACCTCACAACTTTGAAATATGTGTTTGGTTGATTATTTCACTGTGGTAACAATATTTCTTGGCAACAAATCTTTCTGTATATCATTGAAAAGCCTGTTTATCCCCCTTTAAATGGTGCCACATTTGTTAAATTAGTAATTTGTTAAATTAATTTGTTTCTTCAGATCAATCATCCAATCGAATAAGCGAGTGGATAGCAGAATAAGCTGTTTGGCATCGGCACAACCTGAGCTCCGCTGCTCAACCCACAAATAAAAAGGGAAATAAACAGGCTGTCCACTGGTATGAGATTTATCGCCAAGAAGCATTGTTACCACAGAAATAATCCACCAAATCCTTATTTTTGTGCTAAATTTATACCCATAAACATTTAAACTTTGACTGTATTTATGAACCACACAAGAGAGCCATATCCAACCATCAACAAGTAACTTTATTTTAACACTTACACAACTTTCTTATCAATCAACATCAATTTTTGTATCTTTCAGTGTTCGGAAAGCGGTGAATAGATAGTTTCTTTTCTGTGATTATCCCTGAAAGATCAGTTTCACAGTGAAAGACACCAGACAGAGCAAGGATGTCTGTGAAATACTTACATACTAAAAAATGGCATTATTAGGGAAAAGGTGTGATAACTGAGCAACTGAAAATATAAGGATTCAACTAAAAGTCAGATTGTGACAAAAACAATGAGGAAAATGATTCCGTTTTAACTTTTTTCTCTATCTGAGAGTGAAACACACCTGCAGCCCCAAAACTAAACACCGAACAGACTTTAGTTTAATCTGAATGAAACAACCACTATATATTATTAATATTATAATCATAATCTAAGACAACATTCAGGGTAAATACTGAATGCTGAGAATTAAAGTATTTGCCGAGCAGAGGACAATGACAGAACTGGACCATGTCCCGTTTTTAAGGCAACTTTAAATATTATTTCACAGAGAACATTAATTGTCCACTCTGTTCAATCCCTTAATACTGTATTTCCTCAGCATTTGTATACAAACAGAATATTTTAAACATAATCCACTTTCATACCCTAATCCTAAATGTGTGTGGTTTAAGCTCTGAAAGGTTGAAGTGAGGTAAAAGGAAGAAAAGGCACCCGAAAATGTAACTGATAATTTTTTGCGTGTACTCAGGTTTTTAAAAATAGGAATACATGAGTCCTTTTGTTTCTAGGAGAGACACAGCACAGCTGACCCAATCCCTTTATTCAGGCTCATGAGGTTTATGCAGCCACTTCTGAAGCAGGAGCAGCCTCAACCTCAGCTGAGGGAACAGGAGAGATTTCATCCAGTGTAGCCGTACCAGTGATCTCCAGTGCTGCTGTGTCCTCTTCTGCTGCTGCTGCATCCTCTGCTGGTGTCTCCACTAAGGCAATAACTTCTGCAGCGACAGATGCAGCTTCAGGCTCAGCCCCTTTCTCTGCAGGTGCTTCTTCTACCACTGCTGGAGCCTCCACTATGACAGTAACTTCTGCGCCGACAGAAGCAGCTTCCGGCTCAGCCTCTTCCTCTGCAGGTGCTTCTTCTGCGACTGTTGGAGCCTCCAAAACAACCACATCTGCAGCGTCCTCGGACACGGCTTCAGCGACAGGCTCAGCTGTTTCCTCTGCAGGAGGAGGAACAGACTCTGCAACAACTTCAACTTCAATTACTTCAGACGTGGCCTCCTGCACCGTGGGCTCAGGTGTAGGGGCTGAGGCCTCTGATGCTGCTTCAGCTAAGGACACTGCAGATAAAGATGTAAAGAGAACATGCTTCAGTGTAGTTTGACACTAAAAAGGATCAGAAAATCAGACACGGAAATAAAATACCAAAGTAAAGAGAGAACATCAAAATTCCAAACAGAATAGTCCAATAAAAATCACCTGTAATGCAGGAGTTTTGACATTAATTAAAACTTTATCACATACTTCTGTCTATTAGTACTACTTATCATATTTCTATTTTCAAGCCCCTGTTGAAACTAAAAGGACGTTTTGCTTTTATATTGCATTTGTAATTTAAACTTATTGTTTTATTTAAAATCCCTTACCATTTGCATTTGTCACTTAAACTCTGAAGCCTTTTCCTGATGTAACAAGAGTTTCCCCCAGTGAGGATCAAAAAAATGCTTTTCTAATCTAACCTAATTTGATGTTGCGTTCACAAAACTATATTGACTCCGGCCCAGGTGGTCGCCATGGAGGAGGCACAGCAGGAATCTGCAGAACAAAAAAAACCCTGTTGCTTCACTGTTGACCTTCTAGCAAAGCTCAGAGGAAGAGATTCAAAGGTTGTGGGTTCAAGTCCCATCAGAGTTGAAGTTTTGACATCCTGTTTAACTAAAATTACCAACCATACACTAAAAAATTAACTTAATAAATAATGAGACAATAAGTTGGCAGTAAAGGAATATGTGCAGTTAACACCGTTTTATCAACAATGTGTAAGTGACTTGTTTTTTTCTGAAAAAAGTGATAATTAAAATTATAATAGATTTCAACTCAATTTGTGAACATAAACAAAACTCCCAGGTTATAACACCTGATCCGGAGGCAGTAGCTGCTTAAACTCATTGAGGCTGGTTTGCTGCTCTGGGCGCAGAGCCATGAACAACATGGGGAACAAAAGAGCTGAACACACAAATGATTCAGAGACAGAAATCAAAACAGACAGGCAAGATTAAACCTATTCAGAATAATTATTCTACCATTTGGGTGGGTAAGCCAGAAATTGAGGATTGGTGAGTGTATGGGAATGTTTTCCAGTAAAACCCAAGTTGAATAACCCACGAAAAATTAAATCAGAGTGGTGTTATTTATTCAGATATTTAATGCTGGGGATTATATATTCAATATTTATGCTTTAGAAAAGTTATAAAATCCCACATTTGAGTCTGGCTCTGCCAGAGATTTCTTCATGATAAAAGGGTTTATCTTCTCCCTATAATGTCGCAAGGTTTCTGCCCTTTATATGTATATGATTTAGTGCTGTACAAATAATTTTTGGCTACAATGTGACTAAAGTTCAATTTAAAAATGAATGACATGTAAGGGTGACACTGCAGAATGCAACAAAGTATTTTTTTATATGCAATGTTTTTTCCTCTTTCCTCGTCCTTTCCGTACACTTATAAAGAGACCATGTGCGGCGTCACGTGTGTTTGTGTGTGCGTGTGTGTGTGTGTGACTGACCCTTTGTTGCCAAGTCCATGTCGGCCGGTCTGTTCTCATAACTTTTACTGTCACCACTCACTGTCTTGTAAGCCTAAAGAGAAGGAGGTCAGACATTTGTGCTTGGAACATTCCGTCACACACTGAATGATAACACAAAATGGCAAACAAAGTTTTAAAGTTCACACATTGTAGATAAAAACCCATCAGCTCCAGACACCACTCTGTGTTTCTCTGTAAATCGGTTAGATCTCGTGTGACCCAGCGATATTGCTGCTCTGTACACGGGAAGTAATTTATTTTACTTCGAAGAAAGAGGAGGCAACAAAAACAATGTAATATATATATATATATATATATTTTTTTTTTAAAGAGACAGGGGGAAAAATGTGTTGCCGATTTGAATCCCCACCAGGTCAAAGGGCTGGGGTACCCCTGAGCAAGGTACCCAAACCCCAATCTGCTCCCCAGGGGCTATTCAGTGGCTGTCCCCTGCTCCTAATACTATGAAGGTTTCTAGTCGAGGATGGGTTCAATGCAGAGAAGGAATTTCCCTAGGGGATAAATAAAGTAAAAAATACAAATACAATAAAACAACAATCGGTGCAGTCTTAAAAACAGATTATCGTTTCTGGGGTGCTTTGGTAAGTTCTCTGTTGTATGTCTGTCTTGTGACGTCACGTTCTTTGTCCAGACTGCATCAAGGAATCTTGGAGCTGCATGGTGAAGGAAACAGCGACAGCTGTGATTGAACAGTTAGTTAAGTAGTCAGTTAATGAGGAAGCATTTTAATTGATTTGTGTTCTGTTGGCGAATAATTCATTTACATATTGGACAAAGCCAAAATCGTGATCATGATTAAAATAAATCTGTGCAAGTTTATTTTTAGCAATCGAATCCACTTCAGACACTTTTCATGGGAGCTTCTTTGTACAGGGTTCAAATTCAAAGGACTATCCAGGACTAATTCCCCTTAAATTCAAGTACTGAACGTTAAAATGGAAAGGCAACTTGTAAAATCTTTTATTGATTTGCAGCTGGACAAGTGGTCGTCCTTGGGATCTTTGTCATTTTCTTTGGTGAGACAGAGATGTTAGAATTCTCATTTCCCAGTGATCACGTCGTCATTTGCTCTCTCTTGCTTAATGTTACTCGCTCACTGTTCTGCAAGGAATCTCACGTCAACGGCTGAGAGATACAGTGGACAGTGTCCATAACACCACTAGTGATTATGACTTGATGTTTGACGTACATCAAACAATGCAGGAAATGAAACAGTAGGTGGCATGTAAAAATGTTAGACACTCACATAGACGACTGCAGCAGTGAGTCCTCCTCCACACAGAAGAAAGTATGTCATGCTGGTGGAGCCACCTGGGACCCCGAAGGCCATGTGTCGCACTGAAACTGCTGGCAAAAAAACACAATAAAGATCATAATATGTTGACATTTTTAAAACGCATCTCAATTTTAAACCACTTTCCTGAATGAACACAGGACATTTACGAGTTGGCAGAAGGATAAACAAGTGTTGTCATGTGTCCATCTCTTAATCCAGTTATACAATAAAGATGTGGTAATTTGTAGTTAAAGCGGTGGAAAGATTTAGCAGCCACCAAACTAAACATTAAATCATCCCTTAAATTAAAACCTCAGCAGCACAGAAACACTTCCTGCAGATGTTTCTTACTTTGCCAAAATAAATACAGAAATACAGCCTGTGGCAAAGGGGAAGGGAGTCGGGCTTATAATTGGCTGCCCATCGATGAGTAAAAACACCCACTGTGAGCAAAAACTTCAAAAAGGTCCCTTAAAAAACGCCACGGATGCTGATCCAGTGTCATCACTCCCTCTAATATCATGACACAGCAGCGCCACAGTACGTGCAAAGCCAAGTACATCTTATTCACACAGGTAATCTGTTAATCCCTGCAGTGAGTGAGATTGAAGCCTGTAAAAGTGGACATGCATGTCAGCAGTCTTGTATGAAGTGCCTAAAAGTGATACTTGAGTAAAAGTACAAGTACCTTACCAGAAAATGACTTTGGTAGAAGTGGAAGTCACTTTTTAATAATGTGTTATTTAAGTAACAGTCTTAAACGTATATGACATTTAATGCACTTAAGTATGAAAAGTCATTTTCTCACTACGTGTCTTGAGCAAGACACTTAAGCCCATGTTGCAGAGTGTGAATGGATGAAAACTGTAATATAAAGCAGCTCATCAAGACTAGAAAAGCTCTATATAAATGCAGATCATTACCAACTCTTCTTCTTCTGATTTTATTTGGTACTAACGAGTAACAAAGACAATTTATTTAGGAAATGTAGTGGAGTAAAAGTAAAAGTAAAGGTTGCTGGAAATGTAAATAAAGTAAACCAATACTTGAGTATTTGTACTTGTAACGTTACAACACTGCATGTCAGGCTAATGTAGCAGCAGTGAAACATGTGGACACGTGTGTTGTCAACGTGAGATGTCAACAGTCTTATACTTAGTGAGACAGAGAAAATTTGCTGCATGTAGCTGTTGCACAGTGTACATATATAGTGTGAGCTGGAGCCAACCTTTGTCTACTCTCATATAACCAACATCTTTGGCTGCTCAAAAAGTAATGAACGGATTTCAATAAAATGTCCTGGCAGCGAAGGTCACGGCCCGAGGAAGATGTGACTTGTCATGAAACAGAGAAACTGGGCAGTCACAGCAGAGTTTAAAAAAAATAAAAAAATAAATGTACGTCACGTCCAGCCGTCGACCTGAATTAATTCCAGTTCAGCAGCATTATTCTGCCGAGCCAAACGTTTTCCCAACAGGAAATGAAAGCTTCAGTTTGCCCTCAGTCTAAATTCTACGTGCTCAAACAACAAAGTAAAGGATGATCTGTGAAGGAACGCATGAAAACAGAAAGCCTCAAGTGATCCGAATCAAATCTCTGCTCACACGCAAGCCTCCTCTCCAAATAAACATTACAAATACATTTCAAACGTAAACAGATTTTCGTCTTGATTCACAAAAAAAAATTTCACACCGATAACACAGCTTTGCTTGCATGTAGTCCCAGTGATTTATTTTAAACTGCCACAAGGGGGTCTGCATCTCTCCAGTCATTCCAGGACCTCATGAATTAGAATTATCTTATTTATTAAGATTATTCTTTTTTTTTTTATTTATTAAATTGCATCTTTAGTAACATGTTTGTGTAACATTATACCACTTTATAATTTTGCTCTAGTAACCAAGCGATGTTTTGGTTTATATAATTTTAGTAACAAGTTCTCCTAATCCTACTTTTTTGTCATTTTAGAAAAACATTTTGGAATATGACACTTAGTACTGTTTTTGGTAACACAAGTGATGATTATTGACTTTTTGTAACCAAGTGATTTATTTTAAAACTTACATAAACACATTTTTCTAAAGTACAAAAAGAAAGCTCAGCTAATTTACGTTCTTAGAACCAGATCATGCCTATACAGAAAAGTATTTCATACTACTTGTGTATGAAGTACAAGTGGTACGGAGTCCAATGAAAGTGAAATCATAAACTACTAATGAAAAAATAAGGATTTTATTTTTCATGATTACCCTAATTTTGTTGCAACGAGTGAAATTTGACCTTTTTCCAAAAGTACTTCATATTTCCTGTGTATGAAGTACGAGAGGTACCGAGTCTAATGAAAGTGAAATCGTAAACTACCAATACAAAATATGTATTTTATACTTCAAAAAATGGATGACTACCCTATTTTCTATTGCAAAAAGTGAACTTTGATCTTGGATTACTCCAAACGTACACAGTAAAAGTACTTAATATATTTTGTGTATTAAGTATGAGAGGTACCGAGTCCAATGAAAGTGAAATCATAACTTACTTATACTTCATTAAAAACGGATCAAAACACTTATTCTTGATCATCAACAAGTGAACTTTGACCCTGGATTACTCAAAAAAGTATACAGAAAAAGTACTTCATACTTTTATGAAGACAATAAATCCTGTAAAAGTTGTGACTTCTCGACATAAACATGCATTAACATCAGAAATATAAGAAATGAAAAGCCATCCATTGAAAATCAAATAATTTTGTGATCCTTTCTCTTGTAACCAGTGTCTAGAACTTCGTGTTCCCAAAGCTGGACACACCCCCTCCTCCTCGTGCAGCTCCAGTCTTCACAGTAGAAAACCCACAAACCCACTCCTCACTAAAAAACACATAAACATACTAAAAAGAACCATCACAATGTTAAGAGTTAAATACATTATGACCGAATTCCATTTTTCAACAGAGGGAAGACAAAAAGGAGGTGAAGGTGAAAACTCACCTGCTTATTTCAATGGAAAAATTTCCATTTCATAGGTTTAAATAACATTTACCTCTACTGCTAAATTGTTAAACTATTGACTCTACTGTTAAAGTGCAATTAAATGGTATTTAACATTTATTTAAATTGACATTTAACCTTTAATGCTATTAAAACAATCATAATCACCTGACTCACCATCTCTGCATGTGGGATTGAGAGACCTCCGAGTCAGCGGTGTGACTCTCTGCAGCAGCCGTCTGCAGAACATCTTTAACCGGTCAGTGTGAGACAGAACAACCGGTGGAGAGACGGAGAGAAATGTTTGTGTGAGTGCGCGAGGAGCACCAGCTTTTAAATGTAAGTGGCTGAGAATTAGGAAGAGGAGGAGTCACAGTTCCTTCCCACGCTGCTGGACGTCCACTCAGACCACAAGTGCGACGTCCACAGGCGATAAGACGCAATAACAACCAGGGTCACAGAGTTTCCAAAAAAATGTAAGTGGTTAAGTAAATATGTGTGCAAAATATGTGATATGTGAATGTGTGATTTGTATGTTGCTGAGGGTGAATTTAATTTAAAATTGAACATGTCCATAAAATCTCACCTGAGTGACGAGTTTAATCCCACATAGAGAAAATACTCACATTTAAGATATTAAAATCAGAACAGAATTTTTTTTATTTTTTTTAATAATTAAATAAAAGCAATTGAATCTAATTAATCAATGAATAGATAATTGTTGCAGCCTGACTGGTCTGGAGACTACTTTTACGTGGTCTCAGTCTTGTCTTGGTCGATGCCCTTTGGTCTTGGTATTGTCTTGGTCTTGACTACAAGTCAAGACCGTCCGTCACAGGAAGAGACTACTGACACAGAAAACGAGCCAAACAATGCCTACTGTAGATCAGTTAAAAATACTTAACAATCCTTAAAAACGTGGGTTTATCTCCAACAATTACCAGGGACATCTAAAACATCTAAAATCTCAACATTTAACAGAGGAGTCTGGTGTATTTAGGGACAGCGCCGCTGATCGTGAGCGGCGAGCTGCATCACAAACCCTGCCGTTGTTCACTGACTGTGTCAGACGGAGTCTGTGCTCCGGAGATGTTCAACACAAGAATCAAGCCGAACAACGCCAAACTGTAAATCAGTTAAAAATACTTAATAATCCTAAAAACATGGGTTAATCTCAGATAATTACCAGGGAAATGTCTAAAAACTCATTATTTTAACAGAGGAGTCTGGTGTATTTAAGGACAGCACTGCTGCATTTGATTCAGTTAATTTGTGTCTTTGTCTTTGTGTGTGTGTGTGTGTGCTTGTGACGTGTGCATGTGTCTTTGTATTGTTCGATTGCAGTATAGTACTTCAAATGGTGTTGTTTGACTAATTGAATGGGATCATTGACTTTCAAATAACATCTGCACATCACCGTTGTGCTGACTTAACCTTAGGCCTAATCCATTTCAGGGAAGTTGATATCATACAGTGTAATTTGGCCACCAAAATGGGACATGATGCAATTTTAAATTTATAATTCTGTATCTTCAATTTGATGTTACGATTTCATCTACAGGATGAAGTATGATGTAAATCAGTTACAGATTTCCCATTCTTTAGACAGCTGTTGGACATGAAAGATGGTGTTGGAGGTGTTAGCTGTTTTGTCAGATCAGATGACTTTGGAACCAGTCAGTAGCAGTCATGTCAGTCCTCAGCGGCACACAAAAGTTAAGGGATTCTCAATCCTCTAATAGTGCAGTAACAGCCGTCATAGTTTATCTCAGCCTGTCTGTGAAAACATTTACAGTGAGTGAGCTCACATGACATAAACTCTGTCTCTGTATTGTTCTGCCTGTAGTTGAAATAATACTTTCTAATATGTATTGAATGTGAACTGCGGTTGAACCCCAGTATGCTGCTGTTCTTCAATTCATGCAAGATATGGTGTAACTTCAACACTACTGTGTTGTGTTTTTTTCCGGCCTCGGTCTCAGTTTAGGTGATCTTGACTACAAGTCAGTGACCTCACAAAACTAAGCGCAAAAACACATCTGGAATAAAAGGTCCAGTAAAAATACCCAAAACAGCCACAGTGTTTCTGCTGCTCTCTTGTGGTTAAACAGGCATCACACACACTAACTAAATACAAATATACATTTGAATATTTACCAGCCTCTGGCCCCATGGGTAAGGAGGGGTGTGTCTCAGCGTAGAGGTCAAAGGTCTCCAAGACATGATCAACTTTGTACAAACACATGCCTGACTTGAGGGCTATGATTTGAATTCTAAACTTTAGCTAAGATATTTTTCTTTCCTTTTTTTGGTGTAGAAAAAAAAGAATAGAAAATATATTAATTCATTTTTTTTGGTCCTCACAAAGATACACATACAAGAACACACACATGTTTCTGCAGCTATTCTTCTTTGGACACTACATGTTTGGACAGCCTAAATCATCAGGGCTGTCACACCCGATAACAGAGGGGGCCAAAATTAAAAACCATGTCCAAGTTGAGGGCCAGATGAGGTCAAATAACAAAAACTTCCAAAAAAATAATTTTCCATTGTCCATTTCCATGTGTCTTGCCTGATTTCCTCCACTGTATTTCAGTAGAACAGCACAAACAGTCTTGTAGTCACATGTATCTTAGCCAATAATTGGCTGAACTCTAGATGCATAAAGCTAAAAGAGAGGAAGCCAAATGCATGTAACCCCCCTCTGTGTTTTCAAAGTCCACATTTAATTTGTCTATTTATTTTACTGACGAGGTAAATTGATAAGTGTGGTACTAATCAGTGAGTCAGTGGGAAAAAAGCTGGAAAGACATGATATATTATCTCGCAGGCCAAATACAATTGCATGGCGGGCTGGATGTGGCCCACAAGCCTTTAGTTTGACGCCTGTGGCCTAAATATCCCAACCAATTATTGCCTAACCCTTACCTTAACCTTAAAAAGAGGTTCTGTCTCTTTAGGACCAGATTTTGGTCTCCATGAGGCCTACAGGTCCTGACAAGGTCAGTGTTTATGGCAGAAAAATGGTCCTAACATATACAAGTAGACACACACACACACACACACACAGTATGTATATACAGTGTACATGCTGTATTTTTGCATTTAAGACAAATTACAGTCATTAACTACTATGACACTTTACTTTTTCTCCTCCTACACTCGTGCTCTTTCCTGAGTGAAGTAACAAACATTTACCACTGAGCTGGTGAATGTTGCAACAGTGTGACACACACACAGAAAACACACACACACACACACACACACACACACACACACACACACAGAGCTTCAATGTGTTTTTTCAGCAGGATCCACTGTTTCCTGCACCGTGGAACATCAGAGCTGTGCCCCCATCATGTGATGACCTCTGAGTCATTGATTGGATACAGAATTACAACGCACACATTTTCTTCGCCCACACAGTCGCTGCACAAGACTGGTGCATGACTGCTGTGGTGTTTTAAAGGTTGAGGCACGGAGACACCGTTTTAAAAAAACAACAACATTTTAATAAAGTGTGTGCGTGCATACAGTGGACTTTTGATGAATTTACAAAACATCTCAAGGAAATGATTTGTTACAAGAGTTAATGTAAATCACCATTATTCACAATTTCTATGTATATACATTTAATAATTCATAAGACGTTTGTTTGATAACAGAGGCGACTGCATGAGGATACAAATCCTGTGCACCAACAACATAACAGCATTTTCCTTATGAGTCAGTACATTATAGTATTTTGCAACCCTAGTATAAAGCTCATAGGAACACTTTGCCTACCAATAGAAAAGATTTGAAAAGAGAGACTCATCACGTCAAGATTCAGAACTAAGTATGGAAAAACAAAACAATCAATATCAAATATAACATTCAAAGTGATAATATATAATTTTTGTTAGTTCTGTTAATGAATGTCTTGTTAAATAGAGTCAGCTAATATCAACTTTTTCTTCTTTCTGCTCCTGTTCTTTCATGTTATGTTTGTATCCACTCTAATCCTATGGCCCATGACACTAAGATTTAAATATAAATAGTTCAATTGACTCTTTTAATGCTATTTTATCACTGCTACACTGCTCTGCTGTGTATAAATATCACATTAGAACAATGTGATGCAACAGTGTCTGTATTTCATAAGTTCTGTATTTAAGAACGACTTTTACTCCCTTGCTACAGACGACAAAGTTATAAAAACAGTGTGAATAAAGCTCTGAGGCTAATGAGTGTTTACACAGCAACAAGATCAGTGTTAAGTTGAAGAGGTGGGGCACAAGCTTATTTATTTTAGCCAGAGCCTTAAGTGTTGCACATCACTGAGCCTAGAGTTTAGTTGCAACATTGATTGATTTACAAACTGCAGATGATTATGAATTTCTAGAACAGTGAGATCCTGCATTTATGTTACTGCTGTAGCTGACACGGGAGAGAACTATAGTTTACAGCTGCTTCGGCTTCTGCTCTGGACATTTCACCCAGAGGTGCTCGCCAGAGCAGATACTAAACAAGCACCAGGTACTATCACTAATGGAAAAGCAAAAAAACACAGACCCAAGTCGTGCCGTTCTCGGGGGCCCTCGTCATCAGAAGTGCCGCTGCAAGACACTACTCATAAAGGGACTCCATTAACCCTCTAACAGCGAGCGTATCACAGGTGCAAGTGCACTTTGCATTACTGTAGTTTCTTGCGCAGTTGCAGGAAACGAATCAGGTGAATCAGCGACTTTGTCACCATTGAGAGTTGGAAAAAACACATGTACATAATTTCCAATTTTTTTTTTTACCTGTGTTTGGACATTGAAACAAAGACTATACATGGTTTATACTGTTAAAACTTTCAAATTTAAACAATATTTTTTTAATCTAAATAATACTTTTAGCTTTTCTCCATTTTAAATTGTTGAAAAACTATTTTAACATGCAGTAAATTGTAAATAACTGCCAGATTGTGAAAGTTATTCTAGAAAAAGGACAGAAGCGCTAAGTTTCAGGACATTTTCTGGTCCTTTTATGGTTAAAAAGCAAAAAGTCCAGATGGACATGTGGAGGGTTAAGGGGGATTGGATGTAACGGTGGTGAGCTGCATATTGGGGGCTTCATGTTTGTCACTGAAATGTGCCTGGTATGCCTGTGCTGTCAATGCAGCCCCTGGTTTCACACACAATCATTTTTTTAAAGCACAAAGGTGGATAACCACTTATTATACAACATATATCTGTGTATAAAAAGTGGTTATCTGTGACATTATGTGCCACCATCACACTGCACACTAAATAACAGTGTCTTTTTCTACATAACGCACATTTAACGATGCACATGCAGAGTGTCCTCAGATCAGGCCTCACGTGACCATCTCTGTTTATTCCACCATCTCCATCACGTCCGACGATTTCACCCGCACATACAATAAAAAGTGAGTTTGTTTCCGGGGAAACCGAACATGCTGTCGTCACTGGACTCAAAGATCATGTGGTTGTGAGCCTCCAGTGAAAAATGTCTTTATTTTGTAACTCTTGTAAACAATAAGATGACAAAACATTTTGAATACTATGGTTTTGTGTGTGATCAGCTGACTGTGTTTCATATGTGAAAGTTGCGTTTGGTCCAAAATGAACATTTTCAATAGGATGAGGAAAAGTCTAATGTCTGTGTCTTCCTCTCAGCAGCAGGTCCACAACTCTTTCTCCGGTTTCCTCTTGTTCAGGACTTTAAAGGAGCCGCTGTGCGGCACAGCATTTACCATCGTCGGCTTCTTCTGACGCTTTAGTTTGGCAGCGACGGCCATGACGACGTCCTCCACCTTATCCTGCTGATATAAAACCTCTTTGTCACCTCGCTGTCCGTTCACACGCTTGAGCGACTGGTTCTTGGCCGATGTCTCGAAAAACATCATGCCGTGGGCCTTGGCGAAGCTTAGCGCCCTCTCCTGGCTCACCTGGCCATCGGTCCGCCTGGAGTCACGGAGGTCGTTCTTGTTTCCCACCAGGAATCTGTGAGGGGAGACAGAATATCACAGAGAAATAACCAATCTAAGGCTGCAGCTGACCATTATTTTCATAAATGAACACCAACATTATTCAGTTTTAGCAGTTTTTTTGTTGTATGAAGGAATATAAAAAAAATATCGGTGAATTTGTTTTAACTCAACATATCTCCCATATTTAAGGTTTTTCTTTGTATTTACTTGTAGGCTAGTGTGTGTGCCTCCAGGTGTCTCTTAAAGTCAAAATAATAATAAATAAATAAATAAATAAACAAACATCATACAACTACAGATATCAATTACAAGTAATATTCTCAGAATTACTTGTACACGACACGACATTCACACATTCATACAGAACATCTACGTGCAGCGTTTTTTTCTCTCACAACTGTCAGGAGCAAAGAGTCTTGCTAAAAGGACACTTTGGAAGGGAATCAGACCCCGGACTTTCTGATTGAAGGACGACTTGCTCGAGCACTGATCCACTGTACTCTCCACAAATGTTCTTTTCACTTCTACTTCTACAAGTTAAGGCCTGTCCTGGAAACAAAGACCTCTATGTTTAGAGAGAAGCTTCACAAATGTAGAAGCCTACACAAGTCCAGAGAAAATTAGAACAAAGAAGAAGAACAAGGGTTGGAAACATGATGGCATGAAGAGAACGAAAACTCCCGGAGGAAGAAGATCAACATGAATCCAGCCAGAAAAGAAAATCCCCAGAAAAATCAGTGAATTGAAACTGAAAGTGGGCTAAATGAAGGCTTGTTGCCTCAGTAAGGCAGGTACCTGGGGATTTCCTGTCCGACGGAGTTCTGCCTGCACTCTTCCACCCAGGACATCAGGCCGCTGAAACTGGCGGGGAAGGTGACGTCGTAGACGAAGAGCACGGCGTGGACGTTTCGATAGTAGTGCTGCACCATGGACTTGCGGAAGCGCTCCTGTCCTGCTGTGTCCCAGAGCTGGAGCTGACGGTGAGGAGGGGGAGGTGAAACGAGACAACTTTAATATCGACACGTGTCATTTCACAAACACTGCTCCAACTGTAAAGATAAATGTAAATTGTACCTCATGCTAATCTTGCTGGGCTAGATAATAGTTTTTGTTTTGTTTTAAAATGGCAGCCTAGTACACTTTACTTAAAGGTGCAGTGTGTTACATTCAGGAGGAACAGGAGAAGCTAATTTAAAGTCCAGTTATTTATACATAAATTCCTACACAATTTCATAAGTTCTCACACACAACGACCAGGTCAGAAACCTTCTCCAATCATCATGCAGAAGCCCAGCGTCCACGCCTGCCCACTGCCCCACTGACTCTCAGAGAAGCTGAGCTTCCGTGGAAGTGACGTTGTTGTCACTGCCAAGCTCACCGCAGTGAAAGACAGCGAGTCTGTGTCGTCCCATAGAGAACAGTTGAAGTGGAGTTTCAAATGGTTTTAATGCTGCGGCTGCTACGGGAATATGAATATCACGTTAGACGATTCATCCTCTGTGATAAACTTTCCAATCATGTTGTAGTTCGTCATTAGTACTGAAATGAACACAGCACATAATTTGACTTTGACATTTTAGAGGAAGCTGAGCTTCACTTGCCGTCTTAGAGGAATCGCCACTGATTATCACTGAGTATGGTTTTCATAGACTGAGAATAAGCCTTGCATTGAAGAGGCTGATATCTTGGCTCGCCAAGTTCCTATGGAAGCTTTCATGGACAAACCAGTGTAAGTGTGTGTTTTTTGAAGTAGAGGCTTACGAAGGGAATCCTCTCTGGTATGCAAAGGTCACCATAGTTCTCTCTGACACTCTTATGGCGTGTTTCCACCAACTCTACTCACTTCGCACGGTTAAGCACGCGTTTCCACTAGCGTAGTACCTGGACTTTTTTAGTACCTGCTGTGTCGAGGTTCCAGGTGCACGGAGTAGGCAACTATGCGTGACGTCGTCAGATGATTGGTGATTGGTCAGAGTGCCATCACAGGAAGAGATG
Organism: Solea senegalensis; assembly: GCF_019176455.1. Taxonomy (NCBI): domain Eukaryota; kingdom Metazoa; phylum Chordata; class Actinopteri; order Pleuronectiformes; family Soleidae; genus Solea; species Solea senegalensis. The sequence goes on from NW_025321256.1 coordinate 139,894, forward strand.
TCCGATACAAGAATCAAGCCGAATAATGCCGAATTGTAGATCAGTTAAAAATACTTAACAATCCCAAAAACGTAGGTTAATCTCCAACAACTACCAGGGAAATGTCTAAAATCTCAATATTTAACAGAGGAGTCTGGTGTATTTAGCGACAGCACTGGTGATCGCGAGCGGCATCACAAACCCTGTGTCACACTAGTCTGTGCTCTGGTCATGGAGGAAGTACTGAGCAAATATTTTTAATTAACTGAGTCTAATGATTTGATTCAGTTACACTGAAAACAACTGCTTTAAAAGTCACTAGTCACACGTTTGTGTCACGAGTAAAGCGTGGTCACCGCAGTTTCGTGCAGCCGTGCAGTGATGACTCCGCCCACGTTGAGTAGGTCCTTTTTTTGTAGTGGAGATAAACTGTGCCGTGTCGTGCCGTGCCAAGGCAATTCAGGTTAGGTGTGAACGCAGCCTTAATTGTCACTAACTCTTACAAACTGGACCTTGAAAGTGGAAATCTCTTCATGCTGCAACAGCCTAATACCCAAAACTACTCGGTGAGCAGAGAAATAAAAAAAGAACTAAATTAAAATGATTAAATCAACATGTATTTTAAATTGAACTTGTTTACTGATTTCTTCTTTATTCATTTCAACGACGCAATGTTCACGACCGTCCCCCCCAACAATACAATTATGTAATTTTAAAGGAAATAGTGATTTTCATTTTTCCATTCATAAAACCAGACATTCACTGTCTAAGTCATATTATTGCAATATTCCACAGCAGTGTTTCCCCTGGAACATCTGCGCTGTTTTGCCGGAGACAGTAAAGACTCCACGATGGAGCGGCCCATATTTGTTTAAGTCAAAAATATTTTAAAACTAAATCAACCTTTGTGTTTTTTGGTAATTTCTGGTTCTCACTTGTGAAAGTGATAGTGAGCACAAGGTAACACAGAACAACAGTAATCGTAATATTGTGCAGCCAGAAAGGTATATAGTTGTTATACAGAAAGGGTTAAAAGGTCTGGGGTTACCTTCTCTTTTTTGATCCCCCCTCTATGGAGGAAGTGGTACAGACCGTGACAAGACAAGACGAGGAAGAGGAAATAAATGAATTCAATAAATAAATGAACGCAGTGTCCGCACACACACATTTTTAATGATTCAAATTTGGCAATGTGATTAGTACCACATTTTTAGCATAGGAGCACACATTAGTTTTCTCCTGTACCTAATAAAGTGGCCAATCAGTGTTTAATACATAAACAGATATTCTTTGGAAAAACACAAAAAGCAGAATCAAACTAGTTCGGGCCCATCTTTATACTTTCAATAATGTACATTCTTATTGCATAATGATGATGGACTGATGGATTACGCAGGACAGGAAACAATATTATATTATATTATATTATATTATATTATATTATATTATATTATACCAAGTACCACCTGCCAAACTATTGAGCCAAGTAAAACCAGCATCACCAACGTGTAAATAGACCGAGCAAAGTCAGCTACAGACTTTTCACAGGAGGCAGTTTTATTCCTAATAAGATCATTTGCTCTTTCGTCATCCTCCTCTTCCTCACGTGTACTTCACACACTGGTATAAGGAAATTAGATTAAGATTATTATTTCTATTATTGTGATTTGTTTCATTTTCTACAATTCCTCAGCTCCACGGACCACCAGAGGAAGTTCACGCGTAGCCTACCACAGTTTGAGAACCATGTGGAAAAGCTGCGAGGAAGCAACAAACAAACAAAAAGAACTTTAACAGATGTACCTTAATTTTTTCTCCGTCAACATCCAACGCTCTCTCGCGGAAGTCCACGCCGATGGTGGCCTCCACTCCGCTGGGGAACTGTCCGGCGCACAGTCGGTGTGTGAGGCACGTCTTCCCCACACCGGAGTCTCCGATCACCAGCACTTTAAAGGTGCGACAGCGGCTGAGCTGTGAGGCCACGCTGCCCACAGAGCTAGAGAACTCCAGAGAGGACTCCATCCTCCACGCTGTGCTCGCTGCTCAGAGTCGACCTCCGCTCCGTGATAAACGTCTTTCCACGGACGCAAGCGGCGGAGCCACTGGCGCAAACAAAATCAGGCAAAAACACTCTGGTGACGCAACTTTTCCGCCCTGAATAAACGAGACTGAGGGCGGAGAACTGACCAATGACGTGCAGCAAGCGCTTCTTGTCACTCACTGACCACTTTATTAGGTACAGAGAGTCTGTACCTAATAAAGAATCTGATCAAAGAGGCACACGGGGTCAGCCCAAGCCTTTATAGGGCTCTAAACAGAATATAATTTTTATTTTTTAGTTTTTTTCTACACCTCAGAGTAGCCAGTGCTGTACTATGATTGATACAAATGTAACAATATAAAGTGCATTAATTATACTTTTGTGTTTTTTACACTAAAGCAGTGTCACTTACTCACTCACTCACTCACTTACTAAATTTAAATAAAACAAGTAAACCAGTTTAATGACTGTTTTTTTAAACCTAAAAAAGAACATATATTTGGAAATGTGCACCACATGAGCAAATCTTAAAAATAAAACAAAATAAGTTAAGATATAAACTATTTACATATCTAAATATATCCTATGAAAACAACTGATTTAGTTTGAGACAGACAAGACAGACTTTAAATATCCATCCATTCTCTACATGAGGAGGCGACTATGCCAATCTCAGCTGACTTAGGGTGATAGGCTTTCACACTTACTGTCAATTTAGAGTGTCCAATTTACCTAATCACCATATAGCATGTTTTTGTAGTGTGGGAGGAAGGCGAAGAACCTGGAGAAAACCCACACACACACACACACACATGCAAACTCATGCAGAAAAGTCCTTTTTCCCAGGTCTCCTTGGTGCAAAGGCATCAGTGCTGACCACTACACCAACCTTAAATATTAGCAATGATAATGATACAATCAAGATGCACATTTTTGAAAATACAAAAAAATATATTTTTTTAACTTTAACAGGAACTGTCTACGATAGGGATTTTTTTTAACTTCCTCTTGGAGGTTTACGTTTCCTCTGGTGTTTTTGTCCTGAATAACACACTAACTGACCACATGATGGAATAAGAATGTACGTTATTCAAAATGTAGCACATGCTGCAGCACATACAGTATATCGCCTGGAGTAAATAAACAAATTGTGAAAAGGACAATTAAGAAGAATGGAATATTTTTTCATGAAAATAATGACATGCATTATTTAGTTTCTTTTTTTTTTTCCTTTCTTTTGTGTATTCTTTACTATGTCTATTTGTGTTCTGTAACCTATTATAAACTCACTGACCAAAAATACTTTGTTAATGTACAAAGTACAAGTACAAGAGTACAAGTACAAAATTCAAGAATCTGTTCTTTTACTCCACTACATTTCCTAAATAAATAGTCTCTTTGTTACTCGTTACTACCAAATACAGAAGAAGAAATCAGAAGAAGGGTTGGTATAATGGTCTGTATTTATATAGAAATAAACTGGGGTTAAGTCAACCTGGGGTTAAGTGTCTTTGCTCAAGTACACATATAGACTAGCAGAGCCAGAAATTGAACCCATAACCTTCCAGCTGATAGACAACTCACTCTACCACTGAGCCAACATTGCTCAATCCTAACTCCTCACCTTTTTAATACTTTTACTTCTAAAACAAGTACATTTTACATCAGAAAGTTACTTTTGATACTTATGTGCAGTAAATGTCATATACTTTAAGACTTTTACTTAAGTAATATTATAAAAAGTGACTTCAAATTCTACCAATGTCATTTTCTGGTAACATACTTTTTCTCAAGTATCCCTTAAGGTACTGTATACAATACTGCTGCGATGTGCTTGGCTGTTTAGACATTTGTGATAACAGACAGTTGTACCTAATAAAGTGGCAGATGATGGCTTCATCTTTCCAACACCAGCCACTCACTTGAGACACCATAATCACAGAAGGATGCTGCCCCCTGCTGGTAGAATCACTCCACAGTCATGGCTGAGTCCTGTCCTCAGATTCTGGTTTAAAAAACAAAACAATAACAGTATATTTCAATTATTTTCCATGACACCTTCTATTGTTTAAAGGTCCAGTGTTGTCCATTTAAGATGGTTTATTTTGAGAATGTATGTATGTAAGTGTGTATTTACTTTGACATTTAAAGAAATATTTTTTTTAGATGTTTTTTGCTAGATTAGAACAAGCCTTTGTATATGTACTTGAGGCAGGGGCCCTGCTTCACATATAGGCAGCCATCTTGTGTCATGAGTGTGCTTCACATTCAACAGTAAAAAAGTTAATTTATTTTTGGAATGCAAAGGCCACCATAGTTCCCTGACACAGTTAGGAAAGGAAAGCAGTTACAATCTGCAGTGTCACCTTTAAATGTCTGTTGGATAGTAATGAATGACAGACAGGTGGAGAGGGTCTGACAACAGCAGGATTTTTTTTATCCTCATACAAATCACGTATTATTCATTTGTGGCCTATTCTGTAATTTTTCTGTCTTGGTTTTACACCGACTTGATTGTCAAAAATAATGAACAAAGTGCGATCTGTATCTGTTCTATACATAAAACATGTTCCGTATTGAACAGATACAGTTAGTATCTTTACACTTCACTTCTAAGTGTGTACTTGTGTGGACAGCGCAAGATTTTTTGCCCAATTTACCCACAATTCAGTTGGGCAGTCTTCTCCAGTCAGCATAGCTAGTTGGCACAGAATGGCAGTGTGTGAGGGTAACAGACCCGACCTGACTTCAGTCGCATGTAGTCAAACATGTTTGACTACAACTCTGTGCACAATAGAGCGGTGTTAAATGTGACCCCCAGACTTATCCGCATCCCATGTTGTACATAACTTCAAAGGGGAGGAGAAAAAAAGTTCCCAAAATCATTTGCACATACTTAATAACAGTAGTTATCCAAGTTTTATTTTATATAAGAAAAACCTAAAAAATCAGCTTACCTCAAGATCCGTCTTTGCCTTAATACAAAACCCTTAAATGAATGCACTTAATGTATGTTACATGTTGTATATACCAGCTATGAGACGAGCATAGAGCCTTAAAATTGGGGATCATTCCTGCAGCTCAGTGAGGCAGACGGTGCTTACACGTACACAGATGCAAACAAGTCAACTATTTCTTTTGTTTGGTTTTAATACAAAATTCCAGAGATATCATACATCGCCATCTCAGAATTCCTCTTTCACATTAGATCCCAAATTAGAGGAAAAAAAGGAGAAGAAAAGAGATTGTTTGAGGGGGAAAGGGGAGAACAGAAGTCAAATGAAATTTCCAGATGTTTCTTTTGCCTTATAACATTTTCACTTCAGTCACTGTCGGGCGGCAGGCTTTAACAGCTGAACCCTGACCTTTACAGGAGACGTGAGTGATGAGAGAAGAGCCATCTGAAGTAAAGATACACTGGAGTCTTATTTCCACTCGGACTGTCATTGTCTGTGTTCATGCAGTTAAAAACCATTTTTAGTGGCGACAGCAGCAACTCAAGTGACTGCCAGGACTCGAGCAGTAAACGGGCTCCGGTGATCCATTAATAACACAAAGGTGTCTGGTCTATGATATTGCTTAGATCTATACAACCCTCTCAGAACTACATACAAAGGTTAAACAGTAGCAGTGTATTTGAAATTGGAGCTTCACACACAACCTTTACAGTTTTTATTTTGTGCTACAAGTTGCTCCATAATAAACAGAGGGTTACATCATCATCCATGGTGAACCAGGAACAGTGAGGGAAGCACAGTCTGAGCAGAATAACTGTTTGTGCGAGGTCTCTTCCTCTGCGCTGTGACCGCCCTCCATCACACACACTCCACAGTAGTGTCTCATGACGATCAGCGTTTACTGGAGCATTACAGCATGTACAGATACACCTGTGGTCACTGGACGTCCTCTGTGTTTACTTCAGGTCCTCGGTAACTCTCTCCGTCTGTCAGTTCAGCTCCCTACACACGTGTCAGGGATCATCGCGTCCACTCGGCTCAGTCCTTCGTCCCTCAGTGACAGTTGTCCTACTTTCAATTAAATTAGCTTTTCTTTTAAAATTAGGGGAACACGGTTCTGTGACAGGTCACAGCAGCACCGAGTCAAACTCAAGTATTTTGCCGTCACTGTGATCGATCATCTGAGGAAACAGACAGTCCATGTCACAGTTTTATTTTCCAACAGTTTGCCATTAACTATTGTATATTTTCATACGTAGCATGGTAATTTAAAAAAAGTAAAATGGCAGTTCTGTTATCTCCCCCCTCCCGCAACACACTTTTCCCACAAATTTACACAACCGCAGACATGCGCACACACGCACGCACACAACACACACACACATGCCCTCAACACACACACAGTCCTGATTTTCCACCATGTGGGAGAGAGCCAAGCCAAGCCAAGCCAGGTCAGATCCAATTAGGATGAGCCGAAGAACGAAACACCCATTTTTTCGCTTCCAATGTTTGGCTCTACAAAATGGCTGCCAGGTGTACCGCAAGGCTCCGTGCTCCGCCCAATTCCTTTGCTCAACCGCTGTTGTTCTGTTGCGCTCACATCTCATTGGCTAGCTCCTCAGTTTCCGTGGAAACGTCTCCATTGGCTAGCTTGGTGTTCTCCTCGTATCCAGGGGGCATGAAAGCTAATGTATATGGGTAAAGCTTGTGACATTCGGCACGGTACGCCTCCATGCGCTCTTTACAGTCCCCGAGGGTCGCGCTCCGAAGACACTCCAGCACCTCAGTGCAGATCTGAAGAGATGAGAGAGAGAAAAAAAAAGATTTATTACATTAATACCATTTGAACAATTGTAGTGAGTCTCAGACCAATAGTTTATTGGTTGTTTATCTCACGTTAGATTTTAGTTTTCCATCAACAGACTGAAAAATGACACAAAGATATGGTAATATGCATAATACGCAAACTCGAAATGAAATATTATTCAACAACGAGCAACATTAGGGGACACCTGTTAACACCGCCCCCTGGCAAACCGGCCAGGGGTTTACAGCTGCCGTCAGAATGCTATCACGGACAAACTGGTACGCATTATTTGCAAAGACATGAGACCGGTGAACATCTTGCAGGGGTCCGGTTTCAAAGACTTCATCCAAGAGCTTGAGCCAAGGTACACTGCTCTTAGCCGCATGGCCATCAGCGAGTAGCCACAGAGGCATATGTGACAGTCACCGCACATTTCATAGACATAGATATAATTCTCAAAACGACCGAAGCTCAGGTGAGCCACAGGGCTGAAAATGTTGCCTGATGCATCAGCAACAAACTTGGGAGAGTAAAACATGTGTCAGTGCTTTCCATCACCAAGGACAACGCGGTTAATTATATTAATGCTGTTGCAGGCCGCCAGTGTCCCATACATGGCTCAGTGGACAGAACGTTTAACAACCACATACTAAGTTAAAACTATTAAAAAAAATAATAATAATAATTACATATTAAAAATAATAAGGAATGGAATTTGAATGGGATTTAGAGGAACATACACAGCCCTATGCTGCTTCTTCTCTTTCTGAAAGTCATGTCAGTGACCTATGTTAGCCCTGACGATGATGTCAACTCTTTCCCAACTCTCTGCTGTTTCCTCTTTCTTCATTGTTTACTTCAGTGTGCGTTTATTTGTCCTATTAGCAACTTACTGTCTAGAGTTTTTGACAAATCAATCTGGATGTTTTTGTGATGATAGGTGATGAACCAAGTACGTTCCCATAAAGGTTTGGTAAGAATCTACCAACTGGTCTCACACACAATTTAAATGTAACATGAGAAATGTAAGAGTGCTCTTGGTGGTTTATGTATCTGAAGTCTGTTTGGGCTGCTGTAGAAACACGACGGCTCAAAATGAACCTGGATTACTTCTAACGCTATGAATACTATTTTCATTTTCAAGTGATGAAAGACTTATACAAATCTACTTTCATGTAATATGTTAAATTTCTGTCGGTAAGCTCCTCCAAATGTTATACCCTGGACAGGAAATGGAGGGGAAATCTCTTTTCCCAGCTTAACCCAAGCATAATAATACTGTAATGCAGTGATATTTCCATGAAAATGCACCTGTATGGTTCTGTTGATAAGTGATTCATCGAGTGCAGTGGCCAATTCAGCTGCCTTCATCTCTGTCGCCAAGTCCAGATACACCATCATCTTCGCAGCTGTAGAGAGAGAGGAAAGTGTTTGTTTGTGAAGTATTTTGTTCCGTTTGTTGTTCTGATTACCATTTGTGTTAACAATAAAAGGTCAGCACACCACGTAAACAGAAATGTTTCTGTTAAAAACTAGGGACGTCAGCTTGAACATGTTAATTACCATCAACTATGGTCAGACCTTACAGTTTTTGTTAGATAGAAATATTACATACAAAAGGTCTCACTACATTTCTGAAGGATTTAACAGTGGACCCCCCCACACACACATTTAAAGCTGTTTCAGTTTACTATTGAAAAATGCTGATATTTCTTGTGCGTTTGTGTGTATTCGGCTTTACCTGCCAGCCGGTGTGGTATGGAGTTGGAGTGCTTGGTGAGGTAGGCCTGGTTGAAGCTCTTAGCATTGCTGTCTCCAAACAGCCGAGTGATCTCCTGCTTCAGCACCGTCCTGACTGTCTCTGGCAGCTCCTTGCTCTCAGAGACTAGACAGAAGAGAGGATGGAAACAGTGGTGAGGTGATGAAGAAAAAGATGATTTTAGACACACACACACACACACACACACACATATATATACATATACACACACATATATATACATATATACACACATATACATATATGTAAATAAAATAAAAAAAAGAAGAAAAAGGAAGTAAAAAGAAAATGAGCAGATTGACAACATTGAGCAGCTGAGACTTAGTGGCGTCAAAGATCAAACTGCCATCTCACCTCCTTTAAAGAAGCGTACTAGACACTGATGTAGCCATGGATGGTCTCGGTCTATGGCCAACGCTCTCTTCACAGACTGGAGCATCAAAAGGTATTTTTCTGATGGAGGACATGAGATCATGAGCAACACGTTGAAATCAAAAGTCAGTGAAGTAACATTTAAATGAGTGTGTGCATACAAACCTTTCCTGAAGTAGATCTCAAAGGCCATTAAGTGTGTGTCAATTTTGTCTTTGACCAGGTGTTTGAGAGGCATCAGGAACTTGACAGCTTCTTCCAGTGGATTTTCTACCTGTTAACAATCACAGGGAAAGGAAGTTAAATACCAACACAGCAAGACCATGAGATAGAATGTGTGGTCTTAAGCTTTCTGACTCTAACCTTGACCAGTTTGTCCGGAACAAGCTCCTCTTTGGGGCCTCCGATCTCCTCATCATCATCCTCCTTCTTCTTCTTCTGGTTCTTTAGCTGCTTCTCCTTCTCAGCGTTCTTCTTCTCCTCTTCCAGCTGGGCCTTCTTCTGGGCTCTTCGCTGCTTGTTCCTCAACTTCTTTAGCTCTTTGTCTGAAAGGTTTGCTGGAGACATGAAGGTTGATGAACAGTGTTAATGACCAACCAATCTTTTCAATGCCTCATTTTGTAAGTCCAGCAGAAGGCCAAAAAAACTCTGAACCCAATCAGACACTTTAGCAGCACTGATGCAAATAAAGAGCCAGATCCAGTGGTCAATGTCTTCAGAAGAAATAAATGAAAGCTGGGGGTCTTAGTAGACTGCACAGACCTCGAGCTGCATCGATATGAGACAATCTGGTCTAAAGAGGATTGCTCTGTCAGTAAACTGGCTTGTCTTTTATCCGTACTACTGTCATGTAGCAACATAGCTACAGTACAGACAAGTAGAGACATCATTCAAAACACAAGTTAAATTAAGTTGAAACCTGCAATCTAAAAAAGGATGTTCTTCAGACATTTTGTTGATGTTCACCGTCACAATCTACTTTTAAAATATTTGTCTCTGGTACACAATTTATCCTAATAAATGTTGATGCCGACTAAGCTCAAGAGTGCCAACAGGTGATTTCCCAAAATTCATTAAACACTAGAAGTGGCGCTTCATGATTAAGGTGAAGGCAGAAACAGCTGGTGACCTAAATTTTCGTAGACTCCACAGGCTATACAGCCTCTTGTAACAATACCGACTGCAGCAGGAGGCGGCAAGCTCCATGTATCACAATAGCTGCACCTGGTGAAGGCTGCAGACCTTAGACCTGAAGTCTGCTGTACCATTTAGTGGTAACTGGGCTTTATGCAATTTTAAACCCCCCAACCTCCCTGTTGTCTCACCAGTGTCGGCCTGGAGCTCCTTGCTGTCGTCAGTGAGAGGATTGTCGTGGAGGCTCAGGTAGATCTGGATGGCAGTGGCGGCTGCCTTGTAGTAGAAAGGATGCATCCTGAGCACGTCCTCCAATTTCAGTAAGTCCACGTAGGAGCGAAGTGTCATCTTTCTCATGCAGTAAGTGTGGAAATCAAACTGGTCATCTGTGATCTCCACAAAATGCTGGTGAAAGATGATGCAGGAAAGATAAACATCAAATACTTTATGGAGGTATAAACGTGTATGATTAAAGGCTAATTCCAAATGTAATAACTGACACGATGGACTCACCCTCTCTATCTCATGACACTTCTTGAGAGCATCTCCAAACTTGTTCATACCCTTGTAGGCAAGTGCACATTCTGTCTGGAACCACATACACTGCATCTCATTCAGATTCTCCACAGCTGACGCCCCCTCCTGGAGTAAACACACACAGCAATGAGCAAAGTCAATGAAATGGAAAATCAAGCCAATTTATCATAATAATTCAAGGGTAAAATTATGTTGACATGCTTCACTAGACATAGATTACCTCAGTGTATGAACAGTTTCAGACTTTATTTAAAAAACACAAATTTGTGGTGACAGTTAGTGAAGATTTTCATATTCTTTTCTACTTATCATATTGGTTATTCTTTTACTATTTTGTATCATCATGGCATGTACCCATCTATTTATAAACGTATATCTATATTGCCACTTAATATTTAATATACTAAATATTCTTACTTTTGCTGTTTTTATGTTATTTTATTGCTTATAGAGCTCTGGTAATGCAATGTTACGCAACTGTCATTAAAGCGAAGAAAGGGGATCGCTGCATCAAGGACGAGAATGGAGGCACATTTTACTAGATAGTAAATGTGTATCACTGCCTTAAAACTTGCTCAAAGTGAGCACAGAAGATTGAGCTATGAGAACCCACAGTCAATAGATTATTCTAGTGTAGTGATCACATCATATCATGTACAGAATCCAACACTTATTATAGTGTTTATATGACATGCTTTTAGAAGCATGTCAGAAGCTTTTCCTGCCAACATGGAGGTGTAAACAAACGTTTGTATCTCATTTATATATACCATGAATTTGAAACTTGTCTCTGACCCTTCTGCTACTGCAACAAGTGCAATTCAATAAAGTCAAATCTAATCTGTGAATCTTAAACTGTATTTTATGATTATTCACTTTGCTATGCTTTCTAATTTAATCACTTCTGCTTTAGTAAACAAACACACAGTAAAACAAATACCACACACTGCACATATCTGAACACTGAGGCTCATTAGTAAATCTAAAAAGGTAGCAGTATATTGTGTTAACAAGATTGTGAATTAAAAGCCCTCCCTCTGTTTCATCTATGGTTGCAGAAAAAGAGAGCTACAAGATATCAAAGAAATCAAATTGAAAATCCATCCCTGACTTTAGTATTCACCAGTCTTTCTCAGCTCATCAGCTGGCTGTGTGCACACAGACAGTTTTCCTCACCCGTGTGAACTTGGAGCACATTTCCTCAGCCTCTTTGATCATGCCAGCCTTCAGCATGTACTTGGCACACTTGGAGTTGATGAATCTGTCAGCAGTGTCCAGAGCCTGGGCCTCGTCCATCCACTGAGCGGCTTCTTTGATGTTCCCAGCATGCTGCGGGAGGGTAAAGGTCAATTCAACAGTCATGACTGAAGACGGCAACACAAGAGAACATTTGTCAGTTACATACTCGGCAGCAAACACACAGGTCCAGGACGTGTTACCTTGTAAATCTTGGCTTTGACAAGGAAGAGTTCGATAAGTGTTGGCGTGCTCTCGATGGCCGCGTTGATGTATTCTAAAGCCAGTGTCTGCTGACCAATCATGTCGTAATGCTGCGCCAGGAAATACTGTACCCACAACAATGTGGTCGGTGGCTCTTCCTTTCCATCATCTGCAAGAGAGCAAGCCGATTCTGTAAGATTAGGCCTTTCAAACTAAAAGACTGGAGTAGGTAATCTAAAATATGATATTTGTCAATATTTGTCAGTGATCAGTCTGAATTTTTCTCCTCACCATTCTGGCTGAACATTCTACAGCTTTTTAATGACGTTTCATAGCTGACCACAAGCTCCTCTATTATTGACACCTGTGAGAAGAGAGAACAGAGTGGGTTACTTCACCCGCAGTAAAACTTGCACTGTTGTGAAGGAATATTTCTGAATATCTTGTGATTTAGATTGTTCAAACATCTGCAGCAGCAGCAGCCATCACCTTTTCTTTGTCATTGTACAGTGATTTGAGTGTGGTGAAGACAGGCGGACAGCCTTTACTAAAGTTCATCCTGAGATATCGGTCGAGACACTCTCTGAACTTCTCACCTGTAGACAGACAAAGGATCAAAGATAAACTCTGTGAAGTCCAATGACTTCAAGCACTGTTAGAATATAATATGAAGTAACAGTGAGGGCTCAAATAGTAACCTGAGATTACATTTTCACCACAGAGACAGACATTTTAATTAAAAATTATTATTAGCCACACCAGTGAGAAAACTGAGGGGCAGCCGGCGAGGAACCAGTCCTTTAGGAAACTGCACCCAGGCTTCCTCATAGATCTTGTGTCTATCCTCTACACTGCCTGAAAAAACAAAGAATGAATAAGATTAAAGATGAAATAAATGATAGAATGTTTTAGTGGTCAGTAATAATAAAAAAATGACTGGAGTAACAAATGTGCCATACCTGGTTTTAGGGCCTTTTCCAGGCCATGGTAATAGGACCAGTTCTCTGGATTCCTCTCCTGCAGTCGACGGTAAACTAATGTTGCTTCTTCCAGACGCTCCAACTTTAACAGCAACTCTCCTACAAGAGCAGAAAAATGTGATTCTCTCATGTCAAGGTACATTTGTTTATCGCTACTAAACAGATTCAACGTATGAATATGCAAAATTTGAATCTGCAAGGTAGAGGAACGTTGAGACCGAAAGCCTTCTTGTTTGTGTTTTGCATCGATCCATCAGATTTTAACAGGCTTTGGTTGTCTGCAGTATGGCAGTGCGAGTGTCCATGTGAAGCAGCAGCTCACCTCGTGTCTCCTCCACTGCCAGTTTGTCACAGATCTGCTTCTCGTAGTTTGACAGATGCTCCAGAGCCTCCTTGTACAGGCCAGCTTCCCTCAGCACCTGGTTCTGGTAGAGCAGCAGTTCGCTGTACTCATAGTCTACTTTATCTGGAGACGTCTGGACAAACACCAAGGAGAACACATTATTAAGTCTTTTTCAGACGTAGAATATGAGGAATTGTTGGCCTTATTCATCACAAACAGATGGCAGAGGGAGAAAATCAGAAGGGAGGATAACAGTACACTACAAATGTAAGGTGGTGTTCATTTTAGCCATCGAGGCATGAAAACTTATTTCTACTAGGTTGCAGGCCATTTAATGTTTTTATGTATATTCAAATATTTACCCATATGTGAAAAGAATAAACATTTAAAATAAAGGGCTCTTGTTCAACTTCTGGCCTACTTGTATGTGGTGGTGACGAGAGGTAGACCGATTAATCGGTTAATAATCAAGCAGATATTTGCCTCTTTTTAGAGAAATCATCTGATCATCATGATGATTTATTAATTGGCCAAATACTGGATTAATATAATAATATAGGTAGAAGAAAAGTGATTATTTGTGTGTTTAATATTTAGTCTATACACTAATTGTAGTGCAGAGTAATAAAATGTACATTGAATATATTTAATAACTGGTTACTAAAATTAGTTTGTTTGCATTATTCATCATTTAACAGTATTATTGTATTATATGGATAAAAAGAAAAGCGACTCAAAATGTTTGATTTGGCCATATAAAACCCCACATCGGTGAACCCTTTAGTGCAGACCAAAGAATTGTTTAACTGTCTTTACGTTAATGTAAAAGGGAGTGCGTCTGGAAGTTAAAGATAACAGTAGCGCAAGATATAACATAGCAACACTCACCATTTCTGACCAGTGAGAAATAACTAGAGCTACTGGGTGAATTTCTATGTTTGTACAGTTCAGGAAACTCTCCATCCTTCTTTCAAGTATACGTGCATTTGCTTTGTTGCTGCAGTTTGTTGTATAACATACAGTACATGGTACAAAGGCAGGAAGCAGACTAGTCTTATCAGGGTCAAACCAGAGAAAGAAAGAAAACCAGAAGGCCAATGTGGTTTAAACCCATGCACACACATACAGTATTTAAGACTCATGAGTAAAAGTGAGTGGCCACAATACATCATCTTGCACTGCTGTGTGACAGTCTCTACAAAATACTGAGCATTTGTTTGTCTATACGATGTTTGTCAATTGACACTGCAAAACAAATCTATCTACAGGTACAACTAACTTTGTAGAGTGCTCAGTACCGACTGTGTCTCACCTGTTGTGTTTTCCTGAACTCCTCAATAATTTTTGCAGCCATCTCGTAGTCTTCCAGGAGGTGATAGGCGATGGCATAGCCGATCCAGGAAGCTCGCTGGGCTGGACGCAGCTGTAACAACTGGTACCGTGTCTCCTATACAAGGAAAAACAAAAAAATGCAGGTTTTTTTTTTGGTCACACTGAACAGCAGAATCAACTGATCCAACTTCATTGTAGGTGATGTTGAAATTGGTATTAAATTATTATTTATTTACTTAGTAACTCAGTAAAATAAAAGTTTAAAGGAATAGTGAAAATATCCCAAACCAACCATGAAATATGAAACTATCAACATTTTTGATAGTTTGAGTAGTTTATATTTTCCAACCACATGACACAACTTTAAAAAAAGTTAACACTGAATCAAGTCAAGCTCCTGGAGTAACATCTACAATTGTGGAGATGACAACTATGCCAATGGAAACAAACCTCCCATCTGTCAACCCCTCCCTATATCCAGAACACATTAATGTGCCAAGAATCAACATCCTCTCCTGTGCCACAACTCCAATGGCATCTACCCGACTGAATCACAATGCAAATTTTGGTTTCCACAAGCTGCAGTTTCCTACCCAGCACTGTGTATATTTCAGGTTATGTATTTATTGTAATTTGATTAGCTTCATTACATTATTGATACATCTTAAGTGTTTATGTGCTGCTCATTTTTATGCTTAAATAGCACTGACATTTGCAAGGCTGTGGTGCAAAGTTGGTTGGCCAAAGTTGGTTGGCCATTTGTTGGTATTTTAAATACCAACAAATGGCCAATGAATTCCAACAATTGCTAAATGCCTTCTGAACAATAATCAGCTCCCTCACAACTCTGTGCTTCTTATGGCATGTTTCCAATAGCCCGACTCGACACGGTTATTTAGCACTTCTATTAGTGATAGTACCTGGTACTTTTTTTAGTACTGGCGAGGTTCTTAGAGCGCTGTCACAGGAAGAGGCATGAGCAAGACGTCCAACACAAGAATCAAGCTGAACAGTGCCAATCTAGACTTAACAATCCTACAAACATGGGTTTATTTCCAACTATTACCAGGGAAATGTCTAAAATCTCGATATTTAACATGAGTCTGGTGTATTTAGCGACAGCACTGCCGATTGCAATTGGCATCACAAACCTTGCCGCTGTATTTCAGTGGAGTGACTTTGTCTCTGTGGGTCTCTGCTCCGGTCATGGAGGAAGTACTGAACAAATCTTTTTAATGCTAATAAACTGATTCTGATTCAGTTACACTGAAAACAACTGCTTTACAGTGTGGCGTATAAAGCGAAGTCACGGCAGTTCCATGCAGCTGTGTGGTGATGACTCCGCCCATGTTGAGGTAGTACTATATTGTAATGAAAACTAGAGCCGGACAGTAACGGAGTACATTTACTTGAGTACTGTACTTTACTCAAGTACATTTGAGAGGCAAATATTGTACTCTTTACTCCGCTACATTTCTATCCATAACCGTGAGTACCCATTACTTCTTCTTCTAAAAAAAATATATAAATAAAAAAAAAGGAAAAAAGAAAAATCTCGGAAACCCTCAATTTTTGGTTTCCCTCTCAAACGTGATTGGATTGTGCAGGCGCCACTGATTTGTGAACTCTCCATGGTCAGATAATATTAACATTAACATTTTTCATAACTCCATGTAGGACATTTCTGTACATAAATGTAAGCACTGTGGCAGTAGTAATGCAATATTTAGAAAATATACTCTTGTACTCTTGGTACTTTTAAAAACAAGTACTTCAGTACTTTTACTTAAGTAGACATCTGACTGGAGTACTTGTACTTTTTAAAATTTAGCAAGGGGTATCTGTACTTTTACTCAAGTAATGAAGCTGTGTACTCTGTCCGCCTCTGATGAAAACACAACCTTAACTGTGCTGTGTTGAGCCAACCTGGGAACAGCTGGAAAAGGGGCTTTGGTATTGTGGTTTTTAGATTACGTGTCACCCGTCGACATTCTTTCTTTACAGTCAAGACAAACAGAAGCAGATAAAGGACACGGCATACAAATAAAATGTTACCTCATTTTTGTTCATGAAAGTCAAAAAGAGGCAGAATAATAACATAAAAACACAAACATGGCCAAACGTTACACACTTCAGCTGTTCAAGTACCGATTCGAGAACGGTTATAAGTAAAACAATTTTAGCATCATTATTAAAAGAAAATAACATTAAGTACTGTTGTGTAATGTTTTGTGCAGTGGGGAGATAAAGAGTAAAACTACTGAGGTGTCAGTTGGCAGCGCAAGGAGATTTAGCAATTTTGCTGATTCATAGTATTTACAAAAAAAGACATTGGTGGTCTAATATGCCCTGGCCCAGGCCGCTCCCATCCATATGTAATGCTTTCAAACAGACTTTTATCTTGTCATTTTGCACCTCACACTAAATAAGCATCTAAATCCCAGGCCCTGTCCCATGAGAGCTGTTCTACATAGTGACGGTTGACTGTAACCTGATCTCTGCCTGCTGATACACAGCAGCTTTTCCAGATCAGTGCCATACTGAGCCCTGGACCAGGCACTGTGACAGATGGGAGTGAGTGTATTCAGGAAAGTTCATTCACCACAAATGAATAAAATCTGTTTTGTTCCAGTATTAGTAAGAAACGTTTCACAGCAGGGTTTTGAGATTCAGTACCAAGACTTTGCTTTGTCATTTCGAAATATAAAATATACCACAGAACTATTGTCCAATCAGGTAAAACCCATGCAACCCGAAACCCTCACAGTCCTCACCCTGTAGCCCTCCAGGTCTCGCATCTGGATCTGAAGAAGTGACAGGTCTCGCAGGATTTGCAGGTTGTCCTTGTCCCACTTGAGAGCGTTGCGGTAACACTTGATGGCCTCATCATACTTCTTATCCGAGCGCTGCAGTAGGCCGTAGACGTGCCAGCCTGGGACGCACAGGTTAAGGAAAACACACACTCACACACACTCATAGGTGGCACAAACAATCAAATGTTATGTCCAGGATTAGTTGTGAAGAGAACACGTAGGCGTTCAACAAGGGTTGTTGGCATGAGAGGGCAACAAGCCACCGCCACAACCACACATGATGTCAACTCCTATTCAGACAGGTTCAGACACAAAGAGTGGCCACTGGACCAGCAGTTAAACGGGTGCGGTGTCCCTTTAAAAGCAGCAGATAAGAGCTGATGTGTGACAACGTGTTGTGCCCCTTCCTCTTTCACTGGTGTTGCACTGCGTCTAGTACTACCCTCTACAACGACTCAATTTGCTATTCTTTTAACACTGTGACCACCAACCTGTCTTGTTTTCGCCGTCTATTGGCGACACTCTCGCTAACTCACTGTGTTACACACATATATTCACATATTATGCGAGTCTACCTGTTAGCTTAGCAGCGATGACTACTCTCACTGGGAAAATCCAAACACAACTGTAAAAGAGAACGACAAACTTAGCCGTACGTTAAACACCACAAATCTGCAACTACAACCCAGCATTGCACTGAACATAATGAACTGCATATGCAGCTGCTGAACAACCCAACCGTGTGATTGAGTGTAACAGATCGATCAGATGTTACAACTGTGCTAAATCATAGTAGGAGAGGAATTAATCGTAAGAAATCAGGGTGCATGTCTGTCACCCTTTTCCCCCAAAGACACAATGACTATATAAAAGAATACAAAGACAGCAGAGTCTGCTTAGAGATTTGTTGAGTAGACAGGACACTTAGTCTTAGTTGACTGTGCCTCCACAGAGACAAGAACTCCTGAACAATCTGAGGCACCGCAGGGCATCCAACACACACATTCAGCTGCTTTTAGCTACCTCCATATCACTATGTTTTCTTTTCAAAACAGCATTTGTAGACACAAAAATAGTGTTTTAGCACCATATAGTACAAGTATAATTTGTGTCCACAGTAACAGACCTAAAATACACCGTGTGACCATTCAGTTAGACTGGGCATGCATGTGTCAATATTAACATAAAGCAGGTGTTTGTTGTACTTTGAGAAAGATTGACAGAGCTTTTTGTTCACAGCTGATGGTCAAGTCATAGCCAATAAGAACTAGTGTGGAAGTGACTTAAACTGAAAGTAAATTAATTAGCTTGCACAGGTCTGTTTTCACACAAGAAAGACTTTAGGAGAAACCACAAAACTTTTGCATTATATCGTCTTTTTAGCTACAAAAAACAGTGTTACTGATGAGGCCTAAAACAGCCCTAGAATTTGCAATGTCCGCAATGTTTTTAAACCTCTCAGTTTTTGTGGCTCTAAAACAACGGGTGGATGACGAGCATATCTTGAGCAGATATGATATGCTGTAAAACAACAGCAGAGTAGTCATCAGGAAAAACTGCCATGTAAGGATACAGACATGGCTCCTGAGGTCATTGCGCAGGCCTCGTCTCACCAGGTCGTAGGCCTCCTCCTTTTTCCCCAGACAGTTCAGGGTCAAGCCCTTCATCGCCAGGGTCTCTGAAAGGAAGACAAGCACAGGACAGGAGTACAGGACATTGTGAGACATACACTGACTGAGGAGGATACATTTTTCATCTACTCTTCTGCTACTCACCCCCATGCTCTGCAAACTTGGGGTTGGACAGGATTTGTTTGCAGAACTTGAGGCCATTTCTGTATTGTTTGTGTTCGTAACATCGCTGTGAAAAAAGAGAGAAGAAAAAAATCACATAAGGCCAAGAGAAAGAGGGCGATGAGTCAAAGACTAAGTGGTACATGCTTGCAAAATACACAGATAATGCCACAGTACAGTCTATTGATGTCATGTTGCGACCACAACCTTTTTTTTAAAAAAAAAGAATCAAAAGCACAAGCCTTGAGACCACCCCAAATCAATTTGCCAATTTTAAACCAAACTGGATTAAAACTAAGTTAGACACTTCAAATACAATAAACACACTCCTACGAAGGGTCTAACTATCCATATAAATATTTTTAGACTTTTGCACATAATGTTGAAATATTTTCCAACATTAAACTGCATTAATAACATGACCAGCATTTTATCATCAAATTATATTTAGATATGAAGATGCACATCCAGTAAACCACCACTTTTAAAGCTAGTGACCTACTGTCAGGGCAGAGAGTTAATGTGTGTATGAGAGAGAAATGAGAGGGTGTTAAACCGACAGATGGCCTTTCATCGTCTCACCACCGACTTGACTAGTGGCAAAAAAACAGAACGTCAAATTAACATAAGGGGGCCAAGGTCGGTTATGAAATTATAAGTAATTCACTGTTGAGCGAAGTGAAGAATTACACCATTCCCTGAGACATGGGGCTAAAGGACAGAGGAAACACGTCCTTTCTCCTGCCAGTTGTTTCACCTTCATACATCACTCTAGGTTAACTGTACACATGAAGGACACTATGCAACAAAAGTGTGTATGCTGATAGTGATGTGTGTTGAAGACTGTCTGCTCAGTGAAGTAACGGACAAGCAACATACAAGAAGTACTAGGGATGTTAATGACTAACTACTGATTAGTTATCATTAGGAATTTATAGTTAGTGACAACATCTGTTTCGCCTGATTCCCCTATGTATGACTGCTGTGTAGTTACAACTTTTAACGACGGGGGTGCACATCATAACACAAACATAATTTATTAGCGAGAGAAGAAGTCAAAGAGCATGAAAACAAACTGGCTGCACCTTTGCCAGATTACAGCACCACAACTCATGCAGGGAGAGTGCAGTGACAACCATGATGCTACTGTACAAATTGTTGCAAACTGATCTTGGACAGACTCTAAGCAGGAATAGACAGGCACGTGCTGACTGCAGTTTTTACATGTCATCACAACATCCTGTTTTTGTCGTTTCGTTTCAGTGTTAAGTTTTTTGGCCAACAACCGAAAATGCCTTTGTTGGCCATTTTCGGACGATATGCTTTGGTCGCCGAATTTTTGGTGAATCTCTAACAGTAGTTTACAAATGTATCTAAGAGAACTGAGACAAGTTGAAAAAACAAACAAAAACCCCTCTGGACATAAACCCTATTGACTGGCTGAAGGCAAACGCACCAATGTAAGGGTACAGTGTGTAAAGTCTAGGTGAAATAATTTGTATTCCGCAGAAACTGAAAATAAAATAACTACACTGGCATTTAAGTGTACAATCACCTTGAAAAAGAGGGCAAGATATATTGTGATAGTTGTTTTAAAAGATATGGATATTGATATTATCTAGTATTTAAATGACTTCACAAAAAACTCCACACAGTAAAACTCCACACCACCAACACTCAATCTTAAATATCTAAAATGTCATCATTATCCACTGATTTGAAACATCCCTTGATGCTGAAAATGCTCTATTAAAGCAGTGATCAAACAGTGAGCTTTAGCATTGCAACACAATTTACCTATAACAAGGTCTGACACAGGACAAAATAGTCAAAGTTCTATCAACAATTTCTCCCACAAACGACAAAGTTCAGAGAGTATGCATACATTACGCAAGTGTACCAATGCTACTGCAGACACACAGCTCTGTACATTTAACGTAAATTTAGCAACACCAACGCCACCAGCTGCACTTATCCAGCTTGTTCTCTACCTCACCCAAAATAACTCAGAATGACGGCTCTGGGCTGCAGGTCTCACTGCAAAGAAGCCACAGGGGCACACTTTTCAAAGCTTTCACTACAATTACAATTTCACAAGTACAGCAATGTTGTTAGCCCTGCGTCTCTGGCACAAATAATTCAGAAAGGACGCATTTACCTTACCGTCGTTGCGTCGATGGGACGCGCACTGTATCCAGCCAGTTCGCTGTCCCCCCACCCCCCCAGTTTCCGCTACAGTGCACATAAATTGCGCTGCCCCAATGCAACAGAGCCTACATCATAACCAACATTATAACAATATGCATAAACTTTCCAATACATGCAATTATCCATTTGGTAATCTTAATCATTATGCAGCAGTCTCTGTGCTGTGCTACGCCATAGTAAAACCACTGCCGTGATTGGGAAACTGATCGACATGATGCGAGTGCCATTTTCCTGAATTGGTGGGTTCCACAAAAGCTGAACCTGAAAAACTTTGACCATCTTAAACAGTGCAACAGAGACATCTTTTACAGGCTTTATTTTTCTACAGTCTTATTTGAACTCATAATGCAGAACATATGATTCACCTTATTTATTTTTGTGCCATTTCAGTTATAATGTTCTACTCACAAAGTACCCACAAAGTATTTAATTGCTATTTTTATGATTTATTTTATTTGAATGTATTTATTTTGGTGCCATTTACCTCATACTGTATAAAGTTCTATGTTTGCATATTTTATTTTGCAAATATTAAAGTTGAAAGTTGTCATAGCCATATAAGATCAAACGAGTTAAACGCTGCACTTTGTTAAAAATGACTACATTTATTAGTAATCACTGAATCTCCCTGGGTCCCGGGACACATTACATTAAAAGTGTAGAAGTGTTCCAAATATTTGTTCCTAGTCGGAAATATTTAAGCTATTTCCAGCCCTATCCTATACATTCAGATAATCCTGGACAAACCACTTCAACTCAGTTTCATTCCATTTATCACCGAGACTCCTCATTGAACAGGCATGTTACTACAGGAATCAGTAAAATCATGTGATATTCTTAGAGGTCCACTTTTATAATTATAAACATGCAGTTATCACATTTCAAAACAAAACCCACTAGTTTATACTACTTTGGTTTCAGGTTTCATGACTCTGAAAAGTTATCCCAGCAGTAATATTTTTTGTGTCTTGTATTAACATGGTTCAAAGTGCATATTGGGTTGTGTTGTATCGATACACCAGTTACAGGTTTTGTCTGGTGTTGGTGCAGATATGGAGAACTTGGTTGTGTGCAATGGATTGCCCTAAAAATGCCCAGGGGAGTTTACATGCAACAAGAAGAAACACTTGCCCTTTTAATGGTATTAGTGGTGCTAAGTGCAACTCTAGTGTAAGACAAGACTAAAAGGAAACAAGTATCCCCTGTCCCTGCAAGAACACAACTGAATCTGATCAAACTGCACTGCCATGGAGAAGCTGGGCAGCTGCCAACTTCTAATAATGCATTTGGGCACAGTCAGGGAAAACAAAAATAAAGAGGGGTGTGGTCGGCTTCCAACTACAGCCAGAGAGAAAACCGCCTTGTATCACATTCCGACTACAGAAACATTAAAGATTTTATTTATCGGTTCCTCATTCACAAACCACATCAAACTATTGCAGACTTCTAGTAGACTTTTCTAGTATTAGAAAAGTGTTTAGTCATTACACTCATTACTAATATGTATCTGCCTGCACTGGTGTGTGATGCAAAAGGTCTTTTATTCACCAAATTATAATGCAACAGTGACTTAGGTACACAATGTCGTGCAGTAAGTTTCTCCATAATTTGGCATTTCACGGGTAATTTAACAATTATTGTACTGAAAATCTAAATCTATATGTCATATAATTCTTATTATTTTCACAATATGTTGATTATATTCACGATTAATAAATGAGTTGTCACCAATGTCAACTGGTGGCAACTTGATTATTTTGTTCAGGAACTAAAGATATTCAACTAAATGTCATATATGAATAAAGACACCACTTTTTTCATTATATGAAAAACAATTAACTAAAATGGATTACGTGACAGTCAAATAGTTTGCAGCTAATTTAGTAATTGATTAATACACTGAATGTGATAGACCTGGACTCAACAATAGCTTGGGGAAAATAAGCTGCCATGTTGCAAACACAGGCACTCATTTTTATTTATGGTTATTATTATTATTGTTATTATTATTATTATTATTATTATTATTATTATTAGGTGCAAGTCACAGTTCTGGTTCTCCTGCAACAGGAAACAACTCCACACTCTCTTCCATTTTGCCCAGAAACATCCACTTACTCCAGCACTTTCAATACAAATTTTTAAAAAAAATGTTTATCTGAAAGAATTGGCAACAATAAACTGCAAGCTGCTGACATGTTACAGGCACTGAGCAATTATGGCATGTAAGCAGAGGCAGGCTTGTATATAAGGCAGTAAAAACTACTCTGAATTGAAATCCCATGCAGGGTTGCACAATACCAGGTTTTTTTTTACAAATTGTCCCTTTAAACAGCAATGGCCATTGTCTGTCTGTGTGCTAGCATTTTAGCTTATGAGTGGTGTTGTGTTATGCCTTGAAAAAAGAAAACAGGCAAATGATTAGTTGATACTCTTTATACTTCAAACTTACACTTTAATAGGCAGCTATTATCATATTAGTGATACAATTGAAGTGATTAACTGACCGTGCTCTTTCAAGTTTCAAGTCTGATTGGAGAAGGGCGAATGACTGTCAAATTGCGTCATACGGATTTGCGTCTTTATAACACTTTAATGAAGTCATTGACATGCATTTGGAGGCTGGAGCCTGGTTCTAATGGTTCAGAGGATTAAAACGAGCCGTCAATCACTGAAATTAACCAATCGACCACTTTTCTCTGCAGATATAATTACTGTGATACTGCGTGAACGTTGTAAATATTGTGTAAAGTGAAAATTGTAATTATTATAAATAGTTGATTGTAGATTTTTCATGTTTTCTTTTGTTTTTCTCACTGTTATAGTTGTTATTCTTGCTATTATTATTGTTACAGTTTTGTATTATTTTCAGTAAATCTATTCATGTTAGAGACAAATAGAATCATTTTGTATGGTTTTATTTTATTGAGGGTAATATATTGATATGC